>NC_133327.1:684856225-684994926 GCF_042186555.1 Aquarana catesbeiana | reverse complement strand
CTCCAAATCCCCCTCCCAGCACAAAGCCCCCCAAACACACACTCCAATTCCCCCTCCAGCACACATCCCCCCACACACTCAAATTCCCCTCCCAGCACACATCCCCCCCCACACACTCCAAATCCCCCCTCCCAGCACACACCCCCCCACAACACTCCAAATCCCCCCTCCCAGCACACATCCCCCCCCCACACACACTCCAAATCCCCCCTCCCAGCACACATCCCCCCCCCCACACACACACTCCAAATCCCCCCCTCCCCAGCACCCCCCCCACACACTCCAAATCCCCCCTCCCAGCACAAAGCCCCCCCAAACACCCACCCCAATTCCCCCCTCCCAGCACACATCCCCCCACACACTCCAAATCCCCCCTCCCAGCACACATCCCCCACATACTCTAAATCCCCACTCCCAGCACACCCCCCACACACACTCCAAATCCCCCCTCCCAGCACGAAGCCCCCCCAAACACACACTCCAATTCCCCCCTCCCAGCACACATCCCCCACACACTCCAAATCCCCCCTCCCAGCACACATCCCCCCCACACACACTGTCAAAGCAGGCATCTCTTTGCTAGCTGCATTGTTGGACAGTTGTGAAGCGAGGGGGGGGGTCGCTCTGTCCGACCCCCACAGCTAGTCTTAGGCACTACATGGGAAGTGTACTTGTATTTTGTTCTCTGGAACAGATTATCACAAATTTGAAGTGGGGCTTTTTCTTTGAGGCCGGGGGAAAGTTCCCCCATATAACCTCAGCATACACGTAACCTTTCCTTCACTCCCTCTCTGTTCTCTTCAAAGTCAGGAGATGATGGAAATTTCCAGAAACTACCTGAGATAGAGGAGCATGTGACTCAATTCATAGGACAACACTCAGCCAATCAGCGCTGTCATGTGTGTCCTCCATATCCCGTGTAGTAGTACAACGCCAGAAACTTGTTCTGCAGCTTCCACAACATTTCCAGGTAAGTTCACGTGTCTGAGGGCCGGTGTTCAAGAGGACCTGGTGGTTTGTCCTGTAGAGGTCAATTAAGGGTTATTTTTAAGGTGTGCTGGGGGGGCTCTAGTCATGTTATCAGCTGGAAAAATAACCTTCTTTTCCATGTCACACCTGAAGGCCACACATGACCTTCACCAAACCTGACCCTGAGCCACACATGACCTTCACCAAACCTGACCCTGATCCACACATGACCTTCACCAAAACCTGACCCTGAGCCACACATGACCTTCACCAAACCTGACCCTGATCCACACATGACCTTCACCAAACCTGACCCTGATCACACATGACCTTCACCAAACCTGACCCTGATCCACACATGACCTTCACCAAACCTGACCCTGATCCACACATGACCTTCACCAAACCTGACCCTGATCCACACATGACCTTCACCAAACCTGACCCTGATCCACACATGACCTTTACCAAACCTGACCCTGATCCACGCATGACCTTCACCAAACCTGACCTGATCCACGCATGACCTTCACCAAACCTGACCCTGATCCACACATGACCTTCACCAAACCTGACCCTGATCCACACATGACCTTCACCAAACTGACCCTGATCCACACATGACCTTCACCAAACCTGACCCTGATCCACACATGACCTTCACCAAACCTGACCCTGATCCACACATGACCTTCACCAAAACTGACCCTGATCCACACATGACCTTCACCAAACCTGACCCTGATCCACACATGACCTTCACCAAACCTGACCCCTGATCCCCATCCTCCTGTCTAGATGGGAAGGGGCTAATAGTGGGCCTAGTCTTCTCCCTTGTCAGCTGAGTCACAAAAGCAAATCAGTAAAAGCCAGGGGTCCCCAAACTGTGGCCTGCAGACCAGATACGGACCTGTGCTTGCCTTGATCTGGCCCTTGGGACACTATTCTCCCACTGACATCAATGATGGGGTACTATTCCTCCCACTGACACCAATGATGGGGCACTATTCCTCACACGGACACCAATGATGGGGCACTATTCCTCCCACAGATACCAATGATGCGGTACTATTCCTCCCACTGACACCAATGATGTGGCACTATTCCTCCCACAGATACCAATGATGGGGCACCATTCCTCCCACGGATACCAATGATGGGCCACCATTCCTCCCACTGATACCAAATATGGGGCACTATTCCTCCCACTGATACCAATGAGAGGGCACTATTCCTCCCACTGATACCAATGATGGGGCACTATTCCTCCCACTGACACCAATGATGGGGCACTATTCCTCCCACTGATACCAATGATGGGGCACTATTCATCCCACTTATACCAATGATGGGACACTATTCATCCCACTGATACCAATGATAGGACACTATTCCTCCCACTGACACCAATGATGGGGCACTATTCATCCCACTGATACCAATGACGGGGCACTATTCATCCCACTTATACAATGATGGGACACTATTCATCCCACTGATACCAATGATGGGACACTATTCCTCCCACTGACACCAATGATGGGGCCCTATTCATCCCACTGATACCAATGATGGGGCACTATTCCTCCACTGACACCAATGATGGGGAACTATTCCTCCCACTGACACCAATGATGGGGCACTATTCCTTCCACTGATACTAATGATGGGGCACTATTTCCTCCACTGACACCAATGATGGGGCACTATTCCTTCCACTGACACCAATGATGGGGAACTATTCTCCCACTAACACCAATGATGGGGCACTATTCCTCCCACTGACACCAATGATGGGGCACTATTCCTTTTTAGCGATGGAATCATCCCATGGCAGTGTCCAGCTTCCCACACCTTTTATGTGACGATGGGGGTTATTTACTAAAGGCAAATCCACTTTGCACTACAACTGCACTTGGAAGTAATGTTGCTGTAGATCCGAGGGGGACATGCAAAGGAAATAAAAAAACAGCACTTTAGCTTGCACATGAACCTCTGGGGGAATCTAGGATGGAAAAGGAGCTGGGGGTCCTAGTAGATGATAGGCCTCAGCAATGGCATGCAATGCCAAGCTGCTGCTAATTAAGGCAAACAGAATATTGGCATTAAAAGGGGATCAACTCCAGAGATAAAACGATAATTCTCCCGCTCTACAAGACTCTGGTCCGGCCGCACCTGGAGTATGCTGTCCAGTTCTGGGCACCAGTCCTCAGGAAGGATTGTACTGGAAATGGAGCGAGTACAAAGAAGGGCAACAAAGCTAATAAAGGGTCTGGAGGCTCTTAGTTATGAGGAAAGGTTGTGAGCACTGAACTTATTCTCTCTGGAGAAGAGACACTTGAGAGGGGATATGATTTCAATTTACAAATACCGGACTGGTGACCCCACAATAGGGATAAAACTTTTTCGCAGAAGAGAGTTTAATAAGACTCGGGGCCACTCATTACAATTAGAAGAGAAGAGGTTTAACCTTAAACTACGTAGAGGGTTCTTTACTGTAAGAGCGGCAAGGAAGTGGAATTCCCTTCCACAGGCGGTGGTCTCAGTGGGGAGCATTGATAGCTTCAAGAAACTATTAGATAATCACCTGAACGACCGCAATATACAGGGATATACAATGTAATACTGACATATAATCACACACATAGGTTGGACTTGATGGACATGTGTCTTTTTTCAACCTCACCTACTATGTAACTATGTAACTATGATTGGATGATAAAATCAGCAGAGCTTCCCCTCATTTCATAGCTTCCCCTCAGATCTACAGCGACAGCACTTTCAGTGTACTTGTAGTGCAAAGTGGATTTGCCTTTAGTAAATCAACACCAATCTCTTGCTTATTAGCTCTACAAATGGCCAGAATTCAGTAATGATATCCAGTAATGTGCTTAGTGAACTACCAACTTTGAGTAGACTCTCAAAAATGTGAACCCAGCCCGGCAGAGCTGTCCATCCCTAATGACAGGTACTCTTTAATGATATCATCCATGAATGCTGAGAAAGAGAAGTATCCGATCAATCTTATCGGCTGACGATTACTTCCTTTTTTTCGGTAATGGGGCTCTCTAACAATGCGGTGGTAGGATGTGCTCCTGAGGACTTGGCTGACTCACGGGGGCTCCGACCTCTGGGGGATTAGGGCCAGCCGCGCCGTCAGCGGGGTCTCGCTGTGACATAATACACAGACAGGAAATGGTTAGATTGTGAGATCTCACACTTCTAGAATAAAGTGAATGTGCTGCAGCTGAAGTTCACAGGAAACAATGAAGAATCATTAAACCCGGAGAGGCCGTGAGTACCGGGAGGTGCGAGACTCGCCCAGGGAGAGGGGCAGGGACACCGCGAGCGACCACTCCCTCCACCAACCTCAGTGCAGAAATTTAAAGGAATGCTCCACTTTCATAAAAACAAAATTACAACTTTAATAATTGCTACACAAGCTGTTCTATTTTTATTACTAATTATTAACCACTTAGTGCCCGTCTGCCCATAATGCACTGCGGACGGGCGGCCGCTGTAGGCAAAGCGACATACCGGTACATCACTGCCTTCCTCCGGGTTTAGGGCGGCTCCCGCAGTGATTTTACACAACAGGAGCCTATCAGCAAGTCCCACCCCTGCCCAATGATTCCCAGCCGGGAACTGCTGATCGGCTGTGTCCTATCACAGCGTTTAGACCTCTGTGTTGGCAGCCAACACAGAGCTCTGTACACAGTCATGCTGCGTTCACTTCAGCGTTTTGAATCGCGGGCAGATTTTCCGCGATTCTGCCCTGCAATTTGGAAGCGCCGTTGTGAGAATGCCAAATTGCAGGACTCGCACTTAAGGCTCCGTTCACATCTGGTGACAATCGTGGTAAAATTGCGAAAAACAGGATCGCGGGACGCCCGTCACCCCCAAAAGAAGCTCTTGTACTTTTTTTGGGGCGAAAGGCGTACCGCGATTCTGTTTGCACGATTTTACCGCGATTGCCACCCGACGAGTCACGGCAACATCGTGCCGCGTTTGAGGTGCTATTGAAAAGTGACAGGGAACGCACGGGCGCCCCGCGATTTGCCGCTATTTCGAATGACAGCGGTTCCGCCCGCGATTTGGAACGCGGAGATGTAAACAGAGCCTGGGATGCCATTCATTTGAGTAACACCTAAAATCACGGGCGGGTCTGCGGTGTGCGTCACGCGATAAATCGCGCTGCGATCGCGGCAACCCGCATCCCGGGAATTATGTTGCCCCAAAAAAAAGGTCAGGAGCTACTTTTAGGCAACATGCTTACCGCGATGCGGGTTGCCGCAATTGCAACACAATTTATTGCAGGACAATCACGGCAGACTCGCCCCACGATTTTAGGTTTCATTCAAATGAATGGAATCTTAAATGCGACTCCCGCGATTTGTCAGTCACACATCCGCGCTTTAAAAAACGCAGGCAGAATCGCAGCAAATATGCCCACAATTCAAAACGCTGATGTGTGATTGCAGCCTCAGGGAACGATCTCTGTGTTTCTTAGGCCACATTCACACCTGAGCGTTCCAAGATTTGCGGCAAAACGCAAAACACGTTTGCAAAACCATTACTTCGAATAGTACCCTAATCGCAGTGCGGGTTTTTTTTTTTTCCATGGTTGTCACTACGAAATTACACTGCAAATCGCTGCAAAATCGCAACGCATGAAGCTTGACGCTTAAAAAGGAGCAGGATCGTCTTTTGGGTGACAGCGCTGCTCGTTGCGATTTGCCGCGATTGCAGCGAAATTTATCGCACCGCGATTGGGGTGCAATTAGAAGCAATGGCATCGCAAATGCGTTCCCCCCTTTTGGCACGATTCTGGAATCCTGGGTAGAATCGCCCACGATTCTGGAACGCCTAGGTGGGAATGGAGCCTTGGGCAAACAAAACCGCGGGACGCGTGTTGCCCAGGAGACAAAATCGCACAGTGACTGGGGTGCTGTTAAGAAGTAATGGCATTGCAAATGTTGTCCCGCGTTTTGACGCGATTCGGAATCGCGGCTATTCCGCCCGCGATTCAAATCGCCTAGGTGCGAATGGAGCCTTCGAAATCAATTCGTAAAAAGCATCGCACAGTACACCTAGTTAGGCACACATTTAACTCTTGATCGCCCCTAGATGTTAAGCCCTTACCAGCCAGGTGTCATTAGTACAGTGACAGTGTATAGTATTATCACCGATCACTGTGTCAGTTAGTGTCAGATTTCCCACCGCACTATCACAGTCCCACTATAAAGTCGCTGATTACCACCATTACTAGTATAACAAAAAAAAGTCCAATATATTGTGCCCACGTATTCAAGGTTTTTGGAACAGATTTTTCCACCTGTTACGCAAAGGTCACAGGGGTGTTTGTTCCTCAAACCCCGGAATAGCGCTCCTCAACCACAAGGTGGAGAATATATTCAAATATACCCAAGCATTGGTATTTTACATGCTCCTAGGTGCCAAAATCACCATCGTAAGACACTGGAAAAGACCCTCAGTTCCACTCTCCGCGGTGAAACGAAAGATCTCCTGGATTATGGCCCAGCCAAAAATAGTAAGCATGCTCCAAGACAGAGTTCACGAGTTTGAATCACTATGGGAACCCTGGGCAACTTACACCCACACCCCTCCTTACCCTGGCACCATTGCCTCACAAATGTCATAACTCTAGGTGACCTCCCTCGTCTTTCTCCTTCCTCTCGTCATTCCCTCTTCTCCCTCCATTACTTCCCCAGAGACCATCCGTCTCTCTCTTGCTTGATTCCACCCCAATCTTCGATTGGTGAAAATCCTCAGATTTGTTTTTTATTTTATGCTTTTCATGTCAAGGTGCAGGAAATTGGAAATCAATAAATAGATGTTTAGGTGGCCGGGGTGTCAAACCACTCTGGTCACCTAAACATACCAGTAATAATGTTCTCATCTGTCTAATAACTGGGAAATAATGTGAGGGCCGGGCCTTCGACAACACCAGAGGCTCGTTGGCCTCCTATAATCTGCATGTCTAGTTAGCAGTGGTGGCCGGTCCTTAGGGGGTGTACGGGCCGCACCGAACACAGTGCACCATGGGAAGCATCACGTCAATGCAATCACGAGATTGCAGACGAGACGCTTCATTTGCAGGCTTTTGACCTGCTTTGTGGCGCATTCCAAGGCGCAGAGCAGCTTCTGCCCATAGTGTTACTACGGGCGGGAGCTTTGTTGTTCAAGTTAAGAGGTTACTTCCGGTTTCCCTGTTCCACGGGAAACCAGAAGTGATGTTGGCAGCTCCATGGAACACACGGCCCGAGAGGAGCTGCCTGTAAGGTAAGCATGAGACTCAGTGAGGCTTCATTTGAGGCTGCATTTGATGGGGCACAGTGGCTGCACAAGATGGGCACAGTAACTGTATTTGATGGGGCACAGTGGCAGGATTTGATATGGCACAGTGGCTACGTTTGATGGCACAGTGGCTGTGTTTGATGGTACAGTGGCAGCATCTGATAGGCACAGAGGCTGCATTTGATGGGCACAATGGCTGTTATCTCGAAAAAAAGTAAAGAGATTATATGGCTGTACCACCAAGTATTGATAATGTTTGTTATATTGCCGAGCTTCCTGTCTTCTCAATCTGGTCCTCCACATAGCTAGGACTGGACTCATCGGTCTGAAAAGCCTGTTCTCCTATATTAGCTGGTTCGGACAGCCGGGGGCCCATCCTGTCCATAGTATGATCCCATTGGGGTGGCGGGATTGGCACTTGGTGGCACTTGGCATTTCTCCGTATCCTACTGTGCTCCACTTCCCTGGGCTGCTCTGCCATTGATTCCTATTCTTAGCTCATGTCTAAAATGACTGATGGCTCCTGGTCAGTGACTCCCTTGATAAACTACAATGTATGTCAAGTCCAACTTATGTATTCGCTTCACTCATACTTCTGTTCCTGAAGTAAGAGATATTTGGTCCACATATGCTCTTGATTATGTATCTAGTGAGACCATCACAACTCTTATTCTGTTTAACATGTTTTCTTCTGCATTATAAAGTCAATAAAAATATTGTAAAGACAAGTAACTTTGTAAAAAAAAAAACAAGTAACTTTGTATCATCTACTAATTTTTACCTTATAGCTTATTTTAATGTTTATTACTAAAGAAAACTTAATTTTTATTATTTTCTATTCCTTCAAATATTGCATTTCCACATCTGATATTACTGTGCATCTGTTGTTTAAACCTATGAAAACATAATAAAAACGTTTAAAAGAAAAAAATATTGAAAAGAGAAAAAAATCCAATATATATCCCATAGTTTGTAGATGCTATAACTTTCATGTAAACCGATCAATATACACTTATTGGGATTTTTTTTCCCACCAAAGACATGCAGCAGAATACATTTTGCAAAAAAAAGAAATTTCATTTTTTTACATTTTTTTATTATTGGATATGTTTTATAGCAGAAAGTAATTGTAAATCTAAATTGTCATTCTATTTTTTTGTTTATATAATTAAAAATAACCCAGAGGTGATCAAATACCACCAAAAGAAAGTTCTATTTGTATGAAAAAAAAAAAAAAGATATAAATGTAATTTGGGTACAGTGTTGGATGAGCGCGCAATTACCAGTTAAAGTAGTGCAGTGCCGAATAGCAAAAGATGACCTGGTCGTGAAGGGGGGTAAAATCTTCTGGAGCTGAAGTGGTTGAAGTATGTAATGAAAACAGAAAGTTTTATTTTAAAATGTAATTTATTTATTTTATTTTATTTATTTAAGGTACTTATATAGCGCCGTCAATTTACGCAGCGCTTTTACATATACATTGTACATTGTACATTGACATCATGTCATGTGTGTTAATGGGGGGGGGGGGGGCAAAATATAAGCAGTGTACTGAGCGCAAGGTAAAGTGATTGTAAGGGTTCGTTTGTTGTTTTTTTTTTTAAAATAACAAATATATCGCACTTACCTCCACTGTGCAGTTCGTTTTGAACATCAAACCTCGTCTTCTGGGGTCCCTCGGCGGCTCTTGCGGCTCCTCCCCACATCAGATCCCCCCCTAGGAGAAGCGCTCTCCCGAGGGGGTTACCTTCCGGTCGCACCCCCGAGTCCAGCATTGGGCGTCCATAGCTGCCGTATGTATGACTCGGCCCCGATTGATTGACAGCAGCGGGAGCCAATGGCTGCGCTGCTATCAATCTATCCAATCAAGAGCCGAGAACCTCGGGCAGAGAGGCAGCGCGTCCCCGCCGGATCAAGTTCCAGGTTTTAGGTAAGTAAAACGGGGGGGGGGGGGGGGGGGCTGGGGGGCCGGTCACTGCCAGGTGTGTTTTTTCACCTTAATACATAGGATGCACGAGGATTTACAACCCCTTTAATGATAACTTCCAGATTCTATCTGATCTGATCTTAAATGTTGGTTGGTATCTGATCATAAAACCCACACACACATTGCAATCATCGCAAGGCGAGATCTGAAGATAAATTGACATAAGAACTTTTTTAAATAATCTGATTGTCCCATAAACTGTAAGGCTGATTTGTCATTTTATATACTAACAGTGCTCAGAGTTCCCCTTTAATCTGCAGAATCAGAACATGGGGGAACAATGGGGGGGGGGCTGTCAGGATAATGGGGGCAGCTGCTAAACCACGCATAGGGCCCATGATCCGCTATAGACGCATGGACAGCGACAGCTGCTCCCCCCCCCCCCCATCACTACAACTTCTACAGAAGAATAGAAATTTCCATTCATATTATCCGAGCCTGCTGGGAGCGCAGCGTGGTGGTGTGTGTGGGGGGGGCGCAGACACTGGACTCATTGTTGGCCGTCATGTGTTTGGCCTTCTGAACAGAGCCTGGACCGCTCCCTGTCATATCTAATCTATCTATTGATTTATCTTCTCTATTCATCCATTTAATCTATCTATCCACACTATATTAACAAAAGTATTGGGACGCCTGCCTCTACACACACATGAACTTTAATGGCCCCCCAGTCTTAGTCCGTAGGGTTCAATATTGAGTTGGCCCCCCGCTTTGCAGCTATAACAGCTTCAACTCTTCTGGGAAGGCCGTCCACAAGGTTTAGGAGGGTGTCTATGTAGGGCTGGTGCAAGCATTTTTGACACCCTAGGCGAAATCTAATTTTTCCACCCCCTTTGCTCCACTCCTGACTTCACCCCCTTTGCCCCGCCCATATATACTCCGCCTTTTTAATGAAGCTCTTATCAAATGCAGCCCACCAGCGCCCATCAAATGCAGCCCCACCAGCGCCCATCAAAGCAGCCTCACCAGCGCCCATCAATGCAGCCTCACCAGTGCCCATCAAAGCAGCCTCACCAGTGCCCATCAAAGCAGCCTCACCAGCGCCCATCAATGAATGTTTGTTCGCTTCCATTCATTCAGGAGTCGGGACACAGAGACAGTCCTCCTCGGCCGCTGCGCTTCTGACACTATGTGTGAATGGAGCAGCGGCTGCCTGCTGATGCTGAGACTTAGTTGCTTGCTGCAGAGAGAAGAGAGTAATAACACCAGTGGCCGGGTGCCCTAGGCAGCAGGGCGCCCTAGCCGGCTGCCTAGTTTGCCTAGTGGTAGCACCGGCCCTGTGTCTATGGGAATGTTTGACCATTCTTCCAGAAGAGCATTTGTGAGGTCAGGCACTGATGTTGGACGAGAAGGCCTGGCTCGCAGTCTCCGCTCTAATTCATCCCAAATTTGTTCTATCGGGTTGGGGTGCAGGCCAGTCAAGTTCCTCCACCCCAAACTCCACCCCACTGTTGTTGTGCTAATCTGAAGGCCACATGAAGTTTGGAGGTCAGTAGCAATTGGCTCTGCAGACAGTTGGCGACTTCTGTGCGCTTCAGGGTGCGCTGACCCTGCTCTGTCATTATACGTGGCCTACCACTCCGTGGCTGAGTTGCTGTTGTTCCAGTTGCTTCCACTTTGCTATAATACCACCAACAGGAGACCATGGAATATATAGTAGCAAAGAAAATGCCACGGATGGACTTACACACAGAGGTTGGACTTCATGGACTTGTGTCTTTTTTCGACCTCACCTACTATGTAACTATGTAACTGTCCGTCCGTTCTATCTCTGTTTTTCTTATAAAAAAAAAACACTCTGTTCCCGTCTTTCAACTTTGAACCTACGTGGTCATCCTGAGAAACAAAGGAGAACTAAGGTGGGACTTAATATGGCAGTACATCGTGCGGCAGCAGAAATGCAGTCAATATAAAAAAACACAATGTTTATGGCTACATAACAATTGCATAATGTAAGAAATTCATTCATAGGTTTGTGTCCATAATGACATGTAACAGACATAGTATGTAGAAAATTGGCAACAACAATAAATGATACATTGTATAATAAACATATGACCACCAAGATACTACATAGTAGGGTAAATATATAACAGTCGCCCTAGCTGACCCGGACCACCTTAGAGATAAAATCTGTATATATAAAACTGGGTTAAGCCATCCAATGAAGATGAATCCAATAAGACCTACGCGTTTCGTCGATTTATTCCACTCTTCAGGGGCAAATGCATTAAATATCTGTGAAAAAAACACAAATATATATATATAAGGTAGAAAGTTATATTGAATCAGGGATGGAGACATATTCATATATAAAGTCATATATAAAGTCCCACCAAGCCCCCCCCCATCCCCCCCCCCCCCTTTTTCACCCCTTTTTTCCATACGTTGTCATACTGTCACACAGGAGGCTGCAAAACGCCTTCATAACACGCATCATGCAGACATAGCCCACCGTTGTCACCCTCAGGAAGCCTTCCCTGAGACATGTCATGCAGCCTTCCCTGCATGAAGGCATGAAGTGTCTGTAAAAAGGTTGCAGCAGATCAACAGCACTAAGCTAAGCAGTAAGATGAACAAAAAAAAAAAAACATTGGTAATAAATATTTTGATCAAAAGGAAAATGAGATTTATTTCTGATACACAATGCACAGAGCAAACCAAAATGTCATCCAGTAAGGACCCATTCACACATACACATGTGTTGATGTGCGTTTTGCCATGTGTCAAGTAGACATGTGCACTGCTGAAAAATCTGTTTGTTTCATTCGATTTTTGGGGTTTTTTCGGTTCATTCATTATGATCGCAATTCACAAATTCGAAAATAAGAAAGAAAATCTGAAAATTCTAAATAATTAACCAAGTAATAATAACTAACTACTAAATTAAAGGTATTGGAGTTTCCTTTCAAATTTGGCTGTTAGTGAACGTAACGAATACTAATTTATCCGAAGTTGCAACTTATCTGAAATAACGAATGCTGCATCTGAACAAATGGAACAGAAGGAATTAATAATAATAATAATAATATATATATATATATATATATAATATATATATATATATATATATATATATATATAATTTGCACAGGTTTCTCTGTACAATCCGTTTTTTGATAGATGGGAGAGATATATATCTTGTAGACATGTGCACTGCCGAAAAATCCGTTCATTTTCGTTTCATTCGTGTTTTTTTTTTTTTTTCGTTTTTCATGTCATTTGTTAGGATCGCAATTCGTAAATTCGAAGAAGAGAAAGAAAATCCGAAAATTCAAAATAATAATAACTATTAAATTATAGGTATTGGAATTTCCTTTCTAATTTGGCTGTTAGTGAACGAATACAAAGTTATCCGAAGTTGCAAATTATCCGAAATAACGAATGCCTCATCTGAACAAATGGAACGGATCGAATTAATAATAATAAATAATAATAATAGAAAGTTTTTATTATTGTTATTTATTATTATTATTTTGTTACATTCCATTCGTTTAGATACGGCATTCGTTATTTCGGATCATTCGTAACTTCGGATAAATTCGTATTCGTTCACTAACAGCCAAATTTGAAAGGAAATTCCAAAATTATTATTTAAGGTACTTGTATAGCGCTGTCAATTTTACGCAGCGCTTTACATATACATTGTAGATTCACATCGGTCCCTACTAGGGTTGCCACCGCATCCCTTTAAAACCGAACACATATTAATTACACAGGTTCTGTGGCTGATTAAGGTGGTAATTAAACTCATTTGGTGCCTCATCTGCATTAAATTAGCCTCAGAACCCGTGTAATTCATATGTGTCCGGGCTTAAAGGGATGAGGTGGCAACCCTAATCCCTACCCTCAAGGAGCTTACAATCTAAGGTCCCCAACTCACATTCATATACTGGGACCAATTTAGACAGAAGCCAATTAACCTCCCAGCATATCTTTGATACCTGTAATTTAATAGTTAGTTATTATTTCAGATTTTCAAATTTTCGGGTTTCCGAATTTATGAATTTTTCAAAAATTACGAATTTTCAAATATTAAGAAAAATTTATGAAATGGGTTTTCGTTCATTTCAGATGTTTCAGAATTACCGAATTAGTTAAAAAAATAACGAATTTGGAACGAAATTGCACATGTCTACTGTCAAGGCAGCCTATGCAAATGAATGGGCTGCCAGGGCAATAAAATTGGCTCATGGATCGTTTTTAGCAGCGCACCGCAGCACGGGTTGGTGTGTTTCCACGTGTTGTGCTGCACTGCAATGCATGTCTGTGGGCGAGGTGCATTGGGAAGCCATTGCACCAACAAACATAACATGCGTTGCTGCACGATACAAGAACACACAGCAATGCGCCCATTACTGCTGCACAATAGTGGGAATGTGCCCTTAGCATTTACAGTATCTCACAAAAGTAAGTACACCCCTCACTCACATTTTTGTAAATCTTTTCTTCTACCTTTTCATGTGACAACACTGAAGAAATGACACTTTGCTACAATGTAAAGTAGTGAGTGTACAGCTTGTATAACAGTGTAAATTTGCTGTCCCCTCAAAATAACTCAACACACAGCCATTAATGTCTAAACCGCTGGCAACAAAAGTCAGTACACCCCTAAGTGAAAATGTCCAAATTGGGCCCAAAGTGTCAATATTTTGTGTGGCCACCATTATTTTCCAGCACTGCCTTAACCCTCTTGGGCATGAAGTTCACCAGAGCTTCGCAGGTTGCCACTGGAGTCCTCTTCCCCTCCTCCATGATGACATCACGGAGCTGGTGGATGTTAGAGACCTTGCGCTCCTCCACCTTCCGTTTGAGGATGTCCCACAGATGCTCAATAGGGGTTAGGTCTGGAGACATGCTTGGCCAGTCCATCACCTTTACCCTCAGCTTCTTTAGCAAGGCAGTGGTCTTCTTGGAGGTGTGTTTGGGGTGGTTATCATGTTGGAATACTGCCCTGCGGCCCAGTCTCTGAAGGGAGGGGATCATGCTCTGCTTCAGTATGTCCCAGTACATGTTGGCATTCATGGTTCCCTCAATGATCTGTAGCTCCCCAGTGCCGGCAGCACTCATGCAGCCCCAGACCATGACACTCCCACCACCATGCTTGACTGTAGACAAGACACACTTGTCTTTGTCCTCCTCACCTGGTTGCCCCCACACACGCTTGTCACCATCTGAACCAAATACGTTTATCTTGTCTCATCAGACCACAGGATATGGTTCCAGTAATCCATGTCCTTAGTCTGCTTGTCTTCAGCAAACTGTTTGCAGGTTTTCTTGTGCATCATCTTTAGAAGAGGCTTCCTTCTGGGATGACAGCCATGCAGACCAATTTGATGCAGTGTGCGGCGTATGGTCTGAGCACTGACAGGCTGACCCCCCACCCCTCAACCTCTGCAGCAATGCTGGCAGCACTCATACATCTATTTCCCAAAGACAACCTCTGGATATGACGCTGAGCACGTGACCTCAACTTCTTTAGTGGACCATGGCGAGGCCTGTTCTGAGGGGAACCTGTCCTGTTATACCGCTGTATGGTCTTGGCCACCGTGCTGCAGCTCAGTTTCAGGGTCTTCAATCTTCTTATAGCCTAGGCCATCTTTATGTAGAACAACAATTCTTTTTTTCAGATCCTCAGAGAGTTCTTTGCCATGAGGTGCCATGTTGTACTTCCAGTGACCAGTATGATAGAGTGAGAGCGATAACACCAAATTGAACACACCTGCCCCCATTCACACCTGAGACCTTGTAACACTAATGCCCCGTACACACGGTCGGATTTTCCGACAGAAAATGTGTGATAGGACCTTGTTGTCTGAAATTCCGACCGTGTGTGGGCTCCATCACACATTTTCCATTGGATTTTCCGACACACAAAGTTTGAGAGCTTGCTATAAAATTTTCCGACAACAAAATCCGTTGTCGGAATTTCCGATCGTGTGTACACAAATCTGACGCACAAAGTGCCACGCATGCTCAGAATAAATAAAGAGACGAAAGCTATTGGCTACTGCCCCGTTTATAGTCCCGACGTACGTGTTTTACGTCACCGCGTTCAGAACGATCGGATTTTCCGACAACTTTGTGTGACCGTGTGTATGCAAGACAAGTTTGAGCCAACATCCGTCAGAAAAAACCCTAGGATTTTGTTGTCGGAATGTCCGATCAATGTCCGACCGTGTGTACGGGGCATAACAAGTCACATGACACCGGGGAGGGAAAATGGCTAATTGGGCCCAATTTGGACATTTTCACTTAAGGGTGTACTGACTTTTGTTGCCAGCGGTTTAGACATTAATGGCTGTGTGTTGAGTTATTTTGAGGGGACAGCAAATTTACACTGTTATACAAGCTGTACACTCACTACTTTACATTGTAGCAAAGTGTCATTTCTTCAGTGTTGTCACATGAAAAGATAGAAGAAAAGATTTACAAAAAATATTTACAAAAATGTGAGGGGTGTATCACTTTTGGGAGACACTGTGTACATCTTCTTTAGCAGTTTGTTTGCTGCTCTCGTTCCTTTGCACACTTTGCTCTGTCCCACCGGGGAGGGGAGGGGGGGTGGGCGGCCCCCGGGGGCCAACAATCAGCCCGCACCGCCTTCATCTCTCATCTGCATTTTTTATCCCTTTTGAAGGCGCTCCGCTCTTCTCCGAGGAAACATCTGTCCAGCAAATGACTGAGCCCCGGCTTGCTCTGCATGCTATTTTTCTCCTTGCGGTACAGAGAACGGTTGCGTACGTGAGATTCCATCTCCTCCAACCGCGTCCAGTTCAAAGGCGCTGGTCGGGTCAGGTCCTGCGCAGACGGCGGCCACGGTCCCTGCAAACACCTTCATGGCTTTCATGTGGCCAGAACTGCAGAGCTTCCAGAAGAAGTGAAAGCCTCAGCGGAAAAATGCAGAAGTCTATCTTTATACTCGACGTGTACCGCACACGCCAATTCAACGCATGCACTCCGCGTGTCCGCGGCGAGTGATCCGACGGACCTTCTCTTTTTTTAAGAGTGCAACAAGGAAGTGAAAAAAACAGACGCTGCAAAACAAACTTCAGTAGAATCAACGTGATAGAACATTTGTAGGGAACACGTACAATCACCGGCCACTTTATTAGGTACACCTGTCCAATTGCTGTACACAAATTGCTAATCAGCCAATCACATGGCAGCAACTCAATGCATTTAGGCATCTAGACGTGGTGAAGACGACTTGCTGAAGTTCAAACCGAGCATCAGAATGGGGAAGTAAGGGGAATGAAATGACTTTGAACGTGGCATGGTTGTTGGTGACAGACGGGGCTGGTCTGAGTATTTCTGGGATTTTCACACACAACCATCTCTCAGGATTACAGAGACTGGTGGGAAAAAGAGAAAATATCCAGTGAGCGGCAGTTGTGTGGAGTAAAATGCCTTGTTGATGTCAGAGGAGAATGGGCAGACTGGTTCCAGATGATAGAAAGACAACAGTAACTCAAATAACCCCTCGTTACACCCAAGATGTGAATACCATCTCTGAACACACAACACATTTGGCGCATGGATCCATCCTGCCTTGTATCACCGGTTCAGGCTGGTGGTGGGGGTGTAATGATGTGGGGGGGATATTTTCTTGGCACACTTTGGGCCCCTTAGTACCAATTGAGTATGGTTTAATCACCACGGCCTACCTGAGTATTGTTGCTGACCATGTCCATCCCTTTATGACTACAGTGTCCCCATCTTCTGATGGCTCCTTCCAGCAGGATAATGCACCATGTCACAAAGCTCCAATCATCTCACCACTGGACAATGAGGTCACTGTACTCCAATGTCCTCCACACTCACCACATCTCATCCAATAGAGCACCTTTGGGATGTGGTGGAACAGGTGATTGGCATCATGGATGTGCAGCCGACAATATAGCGCCCGGTGAGTGTATATTGGAGGTTCTGGATACAATGTATTAATAGTTCTTGGTTATAGAAAGTCAGTGGAGTTCATGAAGAGGACAGGGGCTCTGGTGAGGCTGCTCTCAGCAACAACGCGGTGCTCCTTATCTAGGCGATCCGAATTTTCAGATCTACATGTAAAAAAGTCGCGGGAGAGTTCCGAACCAAATATTAGAGGGGACACAAACTTTTAATATTAGCTCATAGCAAGGAATATAGGATAGACAACATGTTTTCGGCGCCCCAACACTCCCTCTTCATCAGGACTGGCACCGATACTCCATCTTCTTCAGGGCTGGCACCGATACTCCACCCTCATCAGGACTGGTACTGACACTCCGCCCTCATCAGGACTGGTACTGACACTCCACCTTCATCAGGACTGGTACTGACACTCCGCCCTCATCAGGACTGGTACTGACACTCCACCCTCATCAGGACTGGTACTGACACTCCACCTTCATCAGGACTGGTACTGACACTCCACCTTCATCAGGACTGGTACCGACACTCCACCTTCATCAGGACTGGTACCGACACTCCATCCTCATCAGGGCTGCTACTGACACTCCATGCTCATCAGGACTGGTACTGACACTCCACCTTCATCAGGACTGGTACCGACACTCCACCTTCATCAGGACTGGTACCGACACTCCACCTTCATCAGGACTGGTACCGACACTCCACCTTCATCAGGACTGGTACCGACACTCCACCTTCATCAGGACTGGTACCGACACTCCATGCTCATCAGGACTGGTACTGACACTCCACCTTCATCAGAGCTGGTACTGACACTTCACCTTTATCAGACTTGATACTGACACTCCATCTTCATCAGGACTGGTACTGATACTCCACCTGGCACCTTCATCAGGGCTGGTACTGAAACTCCACCTGGCACCTTTATCAGGGCTGGTACTGACACTCCACCTGGCACCTTCATCAGGGCTGGTACTGGCACTCCACCTGGCACCTTCATCAGGGCTGGTACTGGCACTCCACCTTCATCAGGACTGGTACCAATGCTCCACCTTCATCAGGACTGGTACCGACACTCCATCCATCAGGACTGGTACCGGCACTCCAACCTCATCAGGACTGGTACCGACACTCCACACTCATCAGGGCTGGTACTGACACTCCATGTTCATCAGGGCTGGTACCGACACTCCACCTTCATCAGGACTGGTACCGACACTCCACCTTCATCAGGACTGGTACCGACACTCCACCTTCATCAGGACTGGTACCGACATTCCACCCTCATCAGAACTGGTATTGACACTCCGCCCTCATCAGGACTGGTACTGACACTCCACCTTCATCAGGACTGGTACTGACACTCCACCTTCATCAGGACTGGTACTGACACTCCACTTTCATCAGGACTGGTACCGACACTCCACCTTCATCAGGACTGGTACCGACACTCCATCCTCATCAGGGCTGCTACTGACACTCCATGCTCATCAGGACTGGTACTGACACTCCACCTTCATCAGAGCTGGTACTGACACTTCACCTTTATCAGACTTGATACTGACACTCCATCTTCATCAGGACTGGTACTGACACTCCACCTGGCACCTTCATCAGGGCTGGTACTGACACTCCACCTGGCACCTTCATCAGGGCTGGTACTGGCACTCCACCTGGCACCTTCATCAGGGCTGGTACTGGCACTCCACCTTCATCAGGACTGGTACCAATGCTCCACCTTCATCAGGACTGGTACCGACACTCCATCCATCAGGACTGGTACCGACACTCCAACCTCATCAGGACTGGTACCGACACTCCACACTCATCAGGGCTGGTACTGACACTCCATGTTCATCAGGGCTGGTACCGACACTCCACCTTCATCAGGACTGGTACCGACACTCCACCTTCATCAGGACTGGTACTGACACTCCACCTTCATCAGGACTGGTACCGACATTCCACCCTCATCAGAACTGGTATTGACACTCCGCCCTCATCAGGGCCGATACTGACACTCCACCTTCATCAGAACTGGTACCGACACTCCACCTTCATGGGGACTGGTACCGACACTCCGCCCTCATCAGAACTGGTATTGACACTCCGCCCTCATCAGGGCCGATACTGACACTCCACCTTCATCAGGACTGGTACCGACACTCCACCTTCATCAGGACTGGTACTGACACTCCACCCTCATCAGAACTGGTATTGACACTCCGCCCTCATCAGGGCCGATACTGACACTCCACCTTCATCAGGACTGGTACCGACACTCCACCTTCATCAGGACTGGTACCGACACTCCACCCTCATCAGAACTGGTATTGACACTCCGCCCTCATCAGGGCCTATACTGACACTCCACCTTCATCAGGACTGGTGCTGACACTCCGCCCTCATCAGGGCCTATACTGACACTGCACCTTCATCAGGACTGGTGCTGACACTCCGCCCTCATCAGGACTGGTACAGACACCCCACCTTCATCAGCTCTTAAAATATTTGTTGAGCTTGAAAACAGGACTGAGTTCAGGTTGATAAATGAGAAAGGTAGTCAGAATAAAACGGCAATTTAATCATTTCGCTACTACGAATGTAAGGCAGCACAGGATTTTGGACTACGTCCGCCATGTGTCCTGGGTTCCACTCCCCCTCCTTCAGGACTCCTGGATGTGAGGCGAAGGGAGATCAGCGAACTTCCAAGGAATGAAGCCGAAATCGACAAGCATTTTGTGTGATGTTAATAGTTGCAACTACCTTCATTTAGGCAAATGTTTGTGGGCTCTGTGGGCATACATGCCCGCTGTCTCCGATGTACACCGAGGGGCCTGGCATTCAGAACATGGAGCTGTCGGGTAGTCTGGAGAAGTGGAGAAGAAGTGGTGGAAAAAGAAGAAGTTGAGTCCAGACCTCCTCTGAAAAAGAAAAAGAAACAAAAAAATTGAACTGGAGTTCTGCTTAATCCAGAGAATAGTAACTGCACAGCGCCGCAGAGCACCGCAGAGCGCTGAGTATTTCGGTTTCGGATAATTGTTGCGCCACCCTGACCACGGAATTTTTTTATATGGGATGTTTTGGGAAAGACGAGATGTGAAGGAGGGAATCTTTTTGTGTTTTCTCTGGTCATGGAAAGGTTACACAGCCCATTTACACTCCTCCTGTAATAACATTTCTCCACGCCGCCGCCCTTCCTCGCTGTGAACGCACGATCGATCACCCCAAACATTACCTCCCTCTATTCCAAATAGCGCAATACATCATTTATGCCTACAAGCTTGTAGAGTCCAGAGATCTCCAGAGGAACATCCGCGGGGAAAGAGGAGAATCCTGGGGATCCGCTCTCTATGTTCTACCTGTTCGGGAGGTCACAACGTAGGCCTTTTATTTTAGGTGAAACCCCAGCCAAAAATATATAAGACAGAAAAATTAAATGGAATTAAAAGGCAACCCAACAAAACCATCTTTTGCGGCAAAATTCCCCCTCAATTCAGAGATTTCCCACTTTTTTTTCTGCCACAAGGTGTCCTCAGTCTGATGACCAGCTTCATTCAACCCACATCTTCTGAGCCCAGGTCATCCTGGACCTGCCCACTGGACAGTGAACGGATAAGCACCTTAATGATGAGCTCATCTCTCTGTTCTCTCCTCCTATCAGCACACAAACTGGTTGGCTCCTTGGACTGCTTCTTCCTCTCAAACTCCAGCCCTGCTGTACAGGGGGTGGTACCAGGTCAGATTCCGGGACTCACACCGCATGCATTAAATATAAAAAATACATTTAAAGGGTTTGTCCACCTTTACCTAAAAACTGGCTATGCAGTTACAGGGTTGTCAGGGCTGGGCTCAGCCCTCCCTTCTCCGAGCTGGCCGCTCAGCTGTCGGCTAATTGCCAGCTCCCATCTCTCTCGACAGTGACTCAGCTGTTGATGATATCCTGCTCGTCAGTCCTGCCTAACTTAACCCGTCCAGTCCAGGGGATCTCTGCCTTCGCCTTGGTCAACATCACAGAGACGCTCTCCTGCGTTGCTGTTAAAAGACTTGCTTGGCTGACATCCCTTCTGGCTCCAGATCCTGCTTGCTGTTTTACTACGCTCATCTCCTGCTCCCTGACGTTTGGCTTGTCTGACTATCCGTTCCGGTTACTGAACTTTGGCTATGTTTTGACTACGTTTGTTCTTTTTACTTTTATTATTAAACAAGTGTGATTTAAAGAGGTCCACCTGAAAAAAAAAATATTAAAAGCCAGCAGGTACAAATACTGCAGCTGCCGACTTTCAATAAACGGACACTTACCTGTCCAGGAGTCCAGCGATGTCGGCAGCCGAAGCCGAGCAACAGCTCAGCTCTCGGCTGCTGCCGCCGCCATTCTCGGTGAGGGAATAAGGAAGTGAAGTGGGCTTCACTTCCCGGTTCCCTACTGCGCATGCGCAAGTCGCGCTGCGCGTCCTAAGTGGTCCCCGCTATCTCCTGGGGCCTGTGTGTTTCCCAGGAGACAGCGGGGGGGGGTGCGGGAGGGGGCGTGACTCCCGCGGGAGTCTATTCCCGGAAGTGGGTGCAGATACCTGTCTAATACAGGTATCTCCCCTCCCCCCTGAAAGGTGCCAATTGTGGCACCGGAAGGGGGGAGGAATCAGATGAGCGGAAGTTCCACTTTTGGGTGGAACTCCGCTTTAACTGTACTTCTGTCTCGGTCTGATTTAATGGTTTCTGACAGGGGTGCTTGTAGACAGGGCTGGGACAAGGGGTGGGCAGAAGGGGACAGCTGCCTTGGGCGCCATGGTTTATTGCAGGGATGGGGGCATCCTGACCCTAACCCTAAGGGAAGGAGGAGGGGGGGGGATTTTGGGATCTCTACCTTTGGGTGCCGGATGACCTTGTCCTGGCACTGCCTGTAGGAACACAGTCCCTTTGACTAATATAGGATAATACCCTTGCTATGGGTGTAGGCCTTTTATGTACCTCCCAAAGCCTGGCCAATAAAATCCCAGAGATGACATCATCCCATCCTGTCTTGTTGCTAGGGGGTTGCTAAGACACTCCCAGCCATTACTGCTCACCCCCGACCATCAGAAGAAAGGGCTCTCAAACCCGCCCACATATGTGTAGTTCACTATCTTCCCTGCCTCAGCATTGCTGAGTTTAGAGCTATCGCAACGCGTTAGTGGTAGTTCATCTGCTTAGGGCGGTCTGCATGCAAATACAGATTGCCTAGGAACACCCACTCGCAGACAGAAAACCAGCCAGCAAATCATTTTTATATTTGCATAACTCCTCCCAAGAGCCGGCCCGCTGCCTACATCAGGGCCTCTTGAGAGGAGCACTGAGGCTGGGGTGCTATGTACAGCCCCTCCCACCCGCCATGATCTGACTGCATTGCATAGAAAAGCACGGAGACCCAGTGGCGAATCTAAAATAAAGTATGCAATTTATTTTTGAAGCGAGTAAAGATTTTGTTTGAAAATTTCAGTAGTATGGTGATGGGGGAGGGAGGAAACAGGGAAGGCAGAATATGAAGAGATCATTCTTTAGCTGTAAGGTATATTTTTCATAGATATTCCGTCTATGGCGGAGTGAGGCCGCGGGAAGAAGACTTTCATTTGGCCTAAAAAGACATAAAGCAGACGTGGGAATCGGCTGACCTGTGTGCCGAGGTGAGACACATGTGGAATCATTATATTCTCTTATCCTGGGAGGAGGAATGTGCTTTATCATATGAAAAAAAAAAAATGGAAAAAAAAAAAACCAAAACATACAATTACATTTAATGAACTTTCAAGTCTGTTGAGTGTCCAACTCTGACGATTTTTTTTTTTTTTTTTGCAATTTTTTTTCTTATTAAGGTTTATTAATGACAATTCCAGGAACTTCAAACAATTCTAAATTCACAGCTTGCTGTTTTCTGGTGGATCAGATGATGAGTTTCTGTCTGTGGAGGGGGGAGGGGGGGCTCCCGATCCTACCGACTGAACGATCGTTGTTTACTGGAACAATCAAACAGGTTAAAGTTGTGTTAAACCCAAAAGCAAATATTTATTGTAGTGGGTTCCATTCATTTACCGCATAAAGCAAAAAAACTCAGTAAATACCGCATAAAACAGGAGTAAAAGTCAGCTCACAAAGAAAAAAATAAATAAATGCATGCGGTAAATAAAGTAGTAAAGTGATAAATAAGTAGTGAGTAAATAAATAATTAGTAAGTAAATTAGTGGTCAGCAATAATAAGTAAGTGAGTAATAATAAGTAAGTAAAAATAAGTAAAAAAAAAAAAAAAAGTAATAAAGTGAGTAAAAATAAATATAGGTAAAAATAAGTAAGTAATAATAAGTAGTGAGTAATAAGTAGCGAGTAAATAAATGAAAAAGTGGTCAGTAATAATAAGTAAGTAAAAATAAGTAAAAAAAAAAGTAAAAAGTAAGTAAAAATAAATAAAAGTAAAAATAAGTAAGTAATAATAAGTAGTGAGTAAATAAATAAGTAGAAAGTAAATAAGTGGTCAGTAATAATAAGTGATTAAAAAAAGTTTTAAAAAAAGTTAAAAGTAAGTAAAAATAAATATACGTAAAAAAAGGTAAGTAATAATAATTAGTGAGTAATAAGTAGTGAGTAAATAAATAAGTAAACAAGTGGTCAATAATACTAAGTAAGTAAAAATAAGTAAAAAAAAAGTAAAAAGTAAGTAAAAATAAGCAAGTAATAATAAGTAGTGAGTAAATAAATAAGTAGAAAGTAAATAAGTGGTCAGTAATAATAAGTAAGTAAAAATAAGTAAAAAAAAAAAAAGTAATAAAGTGAGTAAAAATAAATATAGGTAAAAATAAGTAAGTAATAATAAGTAGTGAGTAATAAGTAGCGAGTAAATAAATGAAAAAGTGGTCAGTAATAATAAGTAAGTAAAAATAAGTAAAAAAAAAAGTAAAAAGTAAGTAAAAATAAATAAAAGTAAAAATAAGTAAGTAATAATAAGTAGTGAGTAAATAAATAAGTAGAAAGCAAATAAGTGGTCAGTAATAATAAGTGATTAAAAAAAGTAAAAAAAAAAGGTAAAATAAAAGTAAAAATAAGTAAGTAATAATAAGTAGTGAGTAAATAAATAAGTAGAAAGCAAATAAGTGGTCAGTAATAATAAGTGATTAAAAAAAGTAAAAAAAAAAGGTAAAAGTAAGTAAAAATAAATATACGTAAAAAAAGGTAAGTAATAATAATTAGTGACTAATAAGTAGTGAGTAAATAAATAAGTAAACAAGTGGTCAGTAATACTAAGTAAGTAAAAATAAGTAAAAAAAAAAGTAAAAAGTAAGTAAAAATAAATATGAGTAAAAATAAGCAAGTAATAATAAGAAGTGAGTAAATAAATAAGTAGAAAGTAAATAAGTGGTCAGTAATAATAAGTAAGTGAGTAATAATAAGTAAGTAAAAAAAGTAAAAAAAAAAAGTTAAAAGTAAGTAAAAATAAGTAAGTAATAATAAGTAGTGAGTAATAAGTAGTGATTAAAATAATAAGTAGTAAGTAAATAAGTGGTCAGTAATAATAAGTAAGTGAGTAATAATAAGTAAGTAAAAAAAAATTAAAAAAAGTTAAAAGTAAGTAAAAATAATGGCGTTTACAGCCAATCCTCAGGAGTAAGATGCATGAGTTTTGGGTATAAAATTGAATAAAAATAGACAGATGGGTAAATAGAGTCTCAGATGATGTACCATGCTTTCTAGAAGAGAGCAGGGGCTAGCAATTTATACATTACCTGTGGGGCGATCCATAGGTATGACACAGCAGTTCCCATGATGGAGTAGGACGTTGGCCCTGAATGAGCCGCCTCCCCCGGGGTTATAACTGAATAAGCTATTTTTCAATTTTATAGCCAAAACTCATGCATCCTACTCCTGATGATTGGCTGTAAACGCCATGAAATGCGTTGAGTCCTCACTCAAGGGTGCCAAGTCAAGCTTGCTTTAAATTATGAATTCTGTCAATGGCATTTATTGTTTGCCATCATCATGATTATCATGTCTATCTGATTTGTGTGTTTATATAATTTATTATTTCTTATTGTTTGTGCCAATCATGTCTATCTATCATCGATATTAAATATGTCAATATGATTATTATTATATTTAGTATGCTCTTTCTTGCCTACACCATGTATTATATATTTTTTATATTATGCATAGGGGTGGGCTGTCTGTTTGGGTCGAACATGAATTCGACTCAAACATTGGCTGTTCGCCCGTTCGCCGAATAGCGAACAATTTGGGGTGTTCGCGGCAAATTTGAAAGCCGCGGAACACCCTTTTAAAAGTCTATGAGAGAAATCAAAAGTGCTAATTTTAAAGGTCAATATGTAAGCTATTGTCATAAAAAGTGTTTGGGGACCCGGGTCCTGCCCCAGGGGACAAGGATCAATGCAAAAAAAAGTTTTAAAAACGGCCATTTTTTCGGGAGCAGTGATTTTAATAATGCTTAAAGTGAAACAATAAAAGTGTAATATCCCTTTAAATTTTGTACCTGGGGGGTATCTATAGTATGCCTGTAAAGGGGCGCATGTTTCCCGTGTTTATAACAGTCCGAGAGCAAAATGACATTTCTAAAGGAAAAAAAAGTCATTTAAAAGTACTAGCCTCATGCAAAGTCCCAAAACCCATTTTTTCTTTTTTCCAGGCTTTCTTCTAAGATTGCCCTGTATTTGGCTCCATCCATCTTCCCATCATCTCTGACCAGCTTCCCTGTCCCTGCTGAAGAAAAGCATCCCCACCACATGATGCTGCCACCACCATGTTTCACGGTGGGGATGGTGTGTTCAGGGTGATGTGCAGTGTTAGTTTTCCCCACACATAGCGTTTTACTTTTAGGCCAAAAGTTCCATGTTGGTCTCCTCTGACCAGAGCACCTTCTTCCACATGTTTGCTGTGTCCTCCACATGGCTTCTCACAAACTACAAACAGGACTTCTTATGACTTTCTTTCACCAATGTCTTTCTTCTTGTCACTCTTCCATAAAGGGCAGATTTGTGGAGAACACGACTAATAGTTGTCCTGTGGACAGATTCTCCCACCTGAGCTGTGGATCTCTGCAGCTCCTCCAGAGTTACCATGGACCTCTTGGCTCTTCTCTGATGAATGTTCTCCTTGCCCGGCCGGTCAGTTTAGGTGGACGGCCATGTCTTGGTAGGTTTGCAGTTGTTCCATACTTATTATTTATTTATTTATTTATTTCAGGTACTTATATAGCGCCGTCAATTTACGCAGCGCTTTACATATACATTGTACATTCACATCAGTCCCTACCCTCAAGGAGCTTACAATCTAAGGTCCCTAACTCACATTCATACATACTAGGGACAATTTAGACAGGATCCAATTAACCTACCAGCATGTCTTTGGAGTGTGGGAGGAAACCGGAGTACCCGGAGGAAACCCACGCAGGCACAGGGAGAACATGCAAACTCCAGGCAGGTAGTGTCGTGGTTGGGATTCGAACCAGTGACCCTTCTTACTGATAGGCGAGAGTGCTACCCACTACACCACTGTGCCGCCCAATACTCTTTCCATTTTCCGATGATGGTTTGAACAGAGCTCCGTGAGATGTTCAAAGCTTGGGAGATTTTTTTATAACCTAACCCTGCTTTACACTTCTCCACAAATTTATCCCTGACCTGTCTGGTGTGTTCCTTGGCCTTCATGATGCTGTTTGTTCTATAAGGTTCTCTGACAAACCTCTGAGGGCTTCACAGAACAGCTGTATTTATACTGAGATTAAATTACACACAGGTGGACTCTATTTACTAATTCGGTGACTTCTGAAGGCAATTGGTTCCACTAGATTTTAGTTAGAGGGTATCAGAGTAAAAGGGGGCTGAATACAAATGCCCCCCCCCCCACACACACTTTTCACATATTTATTTGTATCATTTATCATTTTCCTTCCACTTCACAATTATGAGCCACTTTGTGTTGGTCTATCACATAAAATCCCAATAAAACACATTTACATTTTTTGGTTGTAACATGACAAAATGTGGGAAATGTCAAGGGGTATGAATACTTTTTCAAGGGACTGTATATCTGTGTGGATCCCCCCATTCCATCCCTCCAGCCTGGGTGTTCACTTGTCCGCCCCCCTATGGGGTATTGGTCTGTGTCCCCCAACACCTGATCCTGTCCAGGTATGTGATGAGACGATACATGAATACTCAGGAGATTGTTTCTTTCTTTGTTTTTCTGAACCGCGACTATAAAAAAAGTGTTTATAATAAATGTATGTCTTATTATAATTATTATTATTATAAATTTTTAAGGTACATATACATTGTACATTCACACCAGTCCCTACCCTCAAGGAGCTTACAATCTAAGGTCCCCAACTCACATTCATATACTAGGGGCCAATTTAGACAGAAGCCAATAAACCTCCCATCATGTCTTTGGAGTTTGTATTTAGTGAACAGCAGTGGCAGCTGGTGCTCCATTTTTTTGGGGGGGCAACAAACAAACCACCCACCAAACCCCCTCCCCGTTAGGTCGGTCAGCCCATCAGTCAAACGCCCTACCCCCCCCCATCCCTTGGTTGATCTGCAAAGGGCCGGTAAATTACATATTGACTAGCCCCCGCCCCAACCCCCCCCACCCCCCCCCCCCCCCCCCACCCCCGCTCTCCATTCTGAAACAACCCCCGCAATAGCCGAGGGGAGAGAAACCAGAAGCACTGCAGGGGGGCAACATGAGGGGAAGCCTGGCCCACCCCCTGTGCACGCCT
Source organism: Aquarana catesbeiana (assembly GCF_042186555.1). NCBI lineage: Eukaryota > Metazoa > Chordata > Amphibia > Anura > Ranidae > Aquarana > Aquarana catesbeiana. The sequence goes on along the minus strand of NC_133327.1, from coordinate 684,966,982 downwards.
ATAGTAACACTGTATTGCTCTGGTCACAGTGTGCTAAAAAAAAAGTAAATAATTTAATCAAAAAGAAGAAACATAAAAAAAAAAAAGAAAAAAAAATGCGTAGAGTAACACTGTATTGCTCTGGTCACAGTGCGCTAAAAAAAAAAAAAAAAAAAAAAAAAGAGATAAAAAAGTACATAATTTAATAAAAAAGAAGAAACATTAAAAAAAGCCTAGAGTAACAGTGTATTGCTCTGGTCACAGTGTGCTAAAAAAATAAAAAAAATAAATAAAAAAAGTACATAATTTAATAAAAAAGAAGAAACATAAAAAAAATTAAAAAAATACATATTATTATTATTATTATTTCATATTCAGGATTTATATAACGCCAACAGTTTACGCAGTGCTTTACAATATAAAAGGGAGACAATACAGTTATAATACAATACAATACAATAGGATTAAGAGGGCCCTGCTCAGAAGAGCTTACAGTCTTATAATAACATATGTATTTTTTTACATACTGTCACCAGTCAGTCTCTCTGATCACCGCCACACCAGTTATATGATGACGCTGTACTGCACTTGTGAAGTATGTATTAAAAAAAAAAATATGTGAAAAAAGGTTTTTTTTTTTTTATTCCTTCATTCTCCAAAAAATTATGACAAAAAATGACAACTTCAAAAAAACTCGCCATGCCTCTTACTAAATACCTTGGACTGTCTACTTTCCAAAAAAAGGGGGGGGTGATTTGGGGGGGGAGTATCTGTACTGTCCTGTCCTTTTCGGGTCTCAAGAAATGATAGGCCGTCAGTACATCAGAATTGATCAAATTTCATTTTATTTTATTTTGCGTACACTGATTTGGGTTATTTTCACCAAAGAATTTGAGCAGAATACAGTTTGGTCTAAATCTATGAAGAAATATTATTTATTTGCAAAATAGTTATACTTTTTTTTCAAAATTGTCTTTTTTTTTTTTTTTGTTTATTTAGCAAAAAAAAAAATAAGAAACCCCAGGGGGAATAAATGCCACCAAAAGAAAGCTCTATTACTATACTTATTGTGTTTATCTAATTACAAACTTGGAAAAACATGTTTTGATAATAGTAGAAATAAGAAAATACCACAATGATCTGAACTCGAGAAAGAGACAATAAATGAACGTAAAGTTGAATAAAGTCTCTCGAAAGTGTTTGCTGAAGTGGTTAAAAAAAAAAAAAAAAAAAATTAAAGCTCTATCTGTGTAAAAAAAAAAAAAATAAAAAAAAAAATGTCATATGCGTACAGTGTTGCATGACCGCGCAATTGTCATTCAAAGTGTGAGAGCGCTGAAAATTGGCCTGGGCAGGAAGGGGTTGAAAGTGTTCAGTATTGAAGGTGTTAAGTTGTGTTCTCTACGCTGTATTGTTTCCTGAAGACAACAACAATGTCCATGAACCCCCCCCGCTATCACAGACTGTACAATCGTCCCATTCACAGATCGTCTTCCGCTATGTGTATCCTGTAAATAGTTCCGATTGTTACAATATTATGAAGTGTTACAATGTTATTTACTGAACACAAACAATCAACTCTCACCCATTGTATATAAATGTCTCTTTTATAGGTCTGACCCCGGCCAGGAATGTTCCCACGCCCTCATCGGCACGGCTTGTGATGTCACCGGTGTCATCATACAGGTAGCGGGGCCCCGCCGTGACTCAGGATCCTCATAAAACTACACACTCCAGTCTCGCCCTGTCTGAGCCAGTTATAGCTCACCTATCACACGGTGACAGAGGAGAAATATTTCGTTGTATCCAAGGAACTCCACCTCTGCACCAGAGATGATAATCAATTCAAAGGAAACAATTCAAGAATGCTGTATAAAGTGTGTGTGGGGGGGGGGGGGGGGGGGGAATAATGATCGGCTCCCCTGCAGATTGTGTAAGTTGCTCACCTACAAAGAAATGAAGGGTCTATCATTTTTATCATAGGTGTATTTTATATGATAGAGACAGAATATCAACCAAAAATCCAGAAAAAACACACAATACAAATGTTATAAATTGAGCTGCAGCTCAGTGAGTAAAATAAGTATTTGATCCCCAAGCAAAACATAATTACATAGTAGGTGATATCGAAAAAAAGACACAAGACCATCAAGTCCAACCTATGTGTGATTATATGTCAGTATTACATTGTATATCCCTGTATGTTGTGGTCATTCAGGTGATTATCTAATAGATTCTTGAAGCTATCAATGCTCCCCGCTGAGACCACCGCCTGTGGAAGGGAATTCCACATCCTTGCCGCTCTTACAGTAAAGAACCCTCTACATAGTTTAAGGTTAAACCTCTTTTCTTCTAATTTTAATGAGTGACCACGAGTCTTGTTAAACTCCCTTACGCAAAAAAGTTTTCTCCCTATTGTGGGGTCACCAGTACGCTATTTGTATATTGAAATCATATCCCCTCTCAAGCGTCTCTTCTCCAGAGAGAATAAGTTCAGTGCTCACAACCTTTCCTCATAACTAAGATCCTCCAGACCCTTTATTAGCTTTGTTGCCCTTCTTTGTACTCGCTCCATTTCCAGTACATCCTTCCTGAGGACTGGTGCCCAGAACTGGACAGCATACTCCAGGTGCGGCCGGACCAGAGTCTTGTAGAGCGGGAGAATTATCGTTTTATCTCTGGAGTTGATCCCCTTTTTAATGCCAATATTCTGTTTGCTTTATTAGCAGCAGCTTGGCATTGCTGAGCCTATCATCTACTAGGACCCCCAGGTCCTTTTCCATCCTAGATCCCCCCAGAGGTTCTCCCTCCAGTCTATAGATTGCATTCAGATTTTTGCCACCCAAATGCATTATTTTACATTTTTCTACATTGAACCTCATTTGCCATGTAGTTGCCCACCCCATTCATTTGTTCAGATCTTTTTGCAAGGTTTCCACATCCTGCGGAGAAGTTATTGCCCTGCTTAGCTTAATATTGTCTGCAAATACAGAGATTGAACTGTTTATCCCATCCTCCAGGTCGTTTATGAACAAATTAAATAGGATTGGTCCCAGCACAGAACCCTGACTTAGTAGACGGTGGAGAAACCCTTGTTGGTAAGCACAGGGGTAAGACCTTTCTTGTAGTTGGTGACCAGTAGGGATGAGCCGAACACCCCCCACTTCGGTTCGCAGCAGAACATGCGAACAGGCAAAAAATTTGTGAGAACACCGTTAAAGTCTATGGGACACGAACATGAAAAATCAAAAGTGCTCATTTTAAAGGCTTATATGCAAGTTATTGTCATAAAAAGTGTTTGGGGACCCGGGTCCTACCCCAGGGAACATGGATCAATGCAAAAGAAAAGTTTTAAAAAGTCAGTTTTTTCAGGAGCAGTGATTTTAATAATGCTTAACGTTCAACCCAAAAACGGAACTTCCGCTTTAAGTGATGGGGACCCCCTGACATGCCACATTTGGCATGTCATTTTTTTTTTGGGAGGGGGGGGTGGATACCCTCTTTTTAGAGCTCCCACTTCCTCCCGGAGCTCCACGGCACCAGAAGGAAGTTTACCTCTCCCCCCTTCCTACCTGCAATCTTCTGGGACACCTCACAGGTCCCAGAAGATTGCCCGGCCATTCACAGCGCGCAGTGCTGGTCGTGCTTGCGCAGTGCGTGCCAGTCTGTGAAGCCACAGCCAGGCGTCCACAGTAATGCCGGCGCCGCAGAGAGGAGGGGGAGAGGAGTGGGGCTCCGTTCGCTGAATCGTGGGACAGGTAAGTGTCCGATTATTAAAAGTCAGCAGTTAGACTTTTTGTAGCTGCTGACTTTTAAATGGGTGGAACTCCACTTTAAAGTGAAACAATAAAAATGAAAAAATCCTTTAAATATTGTGCCTGGGGGGTCCCCTTAGTCTGCCTGTAAAGTGGCGCATGTTTCCCATGTTCGTAACAGTACCACAGCAAAATTACATTTCTAAAGGAAAAAAATGTCATTTAAAACTGCTCGCAGCTATAATGTATTGTCGGATCCCAGGAATATTTTTATTATTATTATTATTATACAGGATTTATATGACGCCGACAGTTTACGCAGCGCTTTATAACATTAGGGCAGACAGTACAAGTACAATACAATTCAATACAGGAGGAATCAGAGGGCCCGGCTCGTTAGAGCTTACAATCTAGGAGATAGCTAAAAATTATTGAAAAAACAGCGTGGGTTCCCCCCTCCCAGTCCATTACCAGGCTCTTCGGGTCTGTTATGAATATTAAAGGGAACGCCCTGCCAAAATGTAAAAAAAAAAATGGCGTGGAGGCCCCCCCCAATGTCCATCATACCAGGCCCTTCAGGTCTGGTATGGATATTAAGGGGAACCCCGTGCCAAAATGTAAAAAAAAAATGGCATGGGGGTCTCCCTCAAAATCCATACCAGACCCTTATCCGAGCACACAACTTGGCAGGCTGCAGGAAAAGGGGGGGGGAAACAGTTCAGACACTTTCGACACTATTTTGGGACCATTGACATTGATACAGCGATCTGTGATATAAAAATGCACCGATTACTGTATAAATGTCACTGGCAGGGAAGGGGTTAACACTAGGGGGCGATCAAGGGGTTAAATGTGTTACCTAGGGAGTGATTCTAATTGTGGGGGGATGGGACTGACTAGGGGAGGAGACCGATCGGTGTTCCTATATACTGGGAACACATGATCGGTCTCCTCTCCCCTGACAGGTCGTGGATCTGTGTTTAAACACACAGATCCACGTTCCAGCTCTTTCACGAGCGATCACAGGCGCCCGGTGGACGTCGTATGATGCCTGCCCAGGATGGGTGATCCCATCTGTGGACGTCATATGACTATGGGCGGGTAGGGAAGTGGTTTAACAAACTTGATATATGGCCTGGAGGAGACAGAAGGTAGCAATGTGAGCAGTGGCTCCCCCCCCCCGCCCTGCCCACCCGCTTGCTGTCTGCCGGTCGGTCCGGCACTTACTCCATCTAGCTTCTCCTGTGTCCTCTCCTCCATCACGATGCCTTCCGCCGTGCATCTCCTCTCTCCTCCTCCTAGGCGCTAGGTGTCCAATAAGATCGCCTGTTCTTCCAGCCAATCGGGTGACGGGTCTCACGACCTGCTTCCTAATTAGCCAGGAGGAGGATTAGGTTGAGAATAGCGAATATTCATTCTCTATTGCAGTGCTGGGACAAGGCCATTTGGTGCCCAGGGCGAAGATGGCAAACTGCGCCCCCCCCCCCCCCCCCCCCCCCCATTTTTAAGAAAGAATTAATGTTGTTTCAAAACAAGAATATACTTAAAACAATACAAATTCGATTAAGTTTAATGCAATAGAAACAGAGTTCACTCACACATTTTAATTATATGTATTTTTATTGGAGGCACTTTGAAATAATAATGCAAAAAAATGTGCTTGTAGAAAGGCCTGTTAACTATTTTTTCTGTCAAGGCCCATGTGAACATACTAAAGTTTTCAGTTTTGCATTATTTTGTGTGAGGTAGTGCCCCAATACCAAATATTCACATAAATAGGAAAAATGCAAAATCAAAAAATATCACAAACTTCTCAACCAACATACATGGCCTTCAGCAAAAAAGAACCCTCAATACAAAATATTAACATATAAAAGTGCAAAATCAAGGGATTACACTAAAGGGATTACACTATTTTTCACTGAAACATATAACATTCAACTGTAGTCTTTCCTAAAGGTACTGGCTGGAAAGGGGTTAACATCTAGGGGGAATCAAGGGGTTAATTGTATCTAACAATGTGTAATGTAAGCTGCTTTTTACTACTGACTGATTTGTTTATTTTCCCTGCTTTGCACAGAAAAGAAAAAAAAAGTGATTGTTCCCTCTGTACAGAGTGCTGTGTTGATTGTTAACACAGAGCTCTGGGCTGTGATTAGACACAGCCGATCAGCAGATCCCAGCCACAAATACCAGACTCTCGCTGTGTACAATTACAGGGGAGTAGGTGGGAGAAACCCGAAACAGGCAGCGACATGTGGGTATGTCCTGGTGCCTGTAGCTGCCACCTGCGGTGGGTTAGCAAGTGGTTAATTAGCAATGGTATTGGTATTATGCCCCAGGAAGGGGGTTAATGCACTGTCACTGATGTATTAGTGGCCAGTGGCAGTTAATTAACCCCCTTGTGCTGCATTAGTGGTACCAGTGTCCGTGTTAATTAACCCACTGGTACCACTAATGCAGCACAAAGGGGTTAATTAACTGCCACTGGCCACTAATACATCAGTGACAGTGCATTAACCCCCTTCCTGGGGCATAATACCAATACCATTGCTAATTAATTAATAAATCTGCTTACTTGAGTGATGATGTCCTCCTTGATCACACTCCCATTTTAATAGCTCTGGCAGGTGGCAGCACTCCATGCTTGTTTTCCATCCCACCTCCCAGCCAGCCTCTCTGTGAAGTCCCGCTGGCCGGGACTAGGAATCGCCTGTTGGGCGCAGCGGCGACTAGGAACAATATATAGGGGGGGGGGGTACACAAGATGCCACAGTCAAAACTTGGGGGGCACTAATAATTTTTACCAGTAAATCATACCACCAAAAATAAACTAAATAAGTGTGTGTGTGTGTATATATATATATATATATATATATATATATATATATATATATATATACACACACACACACACACACACACACACACACACATACACATATATATATACACAAAAGTTGAGAGTAATGTGGCATTTTTATTGTCTTATCTTAGCACCAGCAATGTTAGAACTCATTAACACAAGTGGTGAGGGGGGCTGTTAAACCCTGCAGTTGAGCCAAGTTTTTACCCTCACCCCCAACTGCTACTCCCGTTAGCTGCATAAAGGCAGTGGCTGTGGGTGTCTAATGCCTTCTAAAGAGTGATCTGCATGTGGAGTGCTCGAGTGCTCTTTAGAAAGCAAAATGAGTATGAACGAGCCCTAAGGCTTTAAGATGAAGCAGAGGTACAGAACACGCAGACCTTGCATTCTTTTCTCCCAGGTAGAGATCTAATGTAAGAAACAAAATTTCTGCTGGTTTAAAGGAATGCAAGTCTGTGTTCTGCCCCTCTGATGAAGATCTTTCACAGCCTGGTGTCAGGATGAACATGAACAAACTGTAAGAGCATGTCTTCCTCGGATCCTGTTCCCCTTTCTCTCTGCTGCCTGCACTAAACAACCAACCTACCATGCTGCTGCCCCTCTCCCTATCACTGTCCATGCTGCTGCTTTCTATTCCTGAAGCAAAGGAAAACAAAACTCACTGTGACTCAGAGGAGCAGAGGGGTTATTTAGCCACTTCCTCCTCCTCTGGAACTGCTGCTTACAAGTTGTCCAAATCTGGCGGCAGGGGAAAGGGGGGGCTGGAGTAGCATGATTGGATAAGATTTGCCATGTGACTGCACAGATCATCCTGCATCTCCTTGCTGTGAGTTTTAGCTTTCTGAGAATACAGACAGGGGCGGGCTGGGGGTCGGGAACACTGCTCGCTGGCTTCAGGAGCCGGATCTGCTGCAGTCATTATGACAAGCAGGAGACCCGGTCTGCACTTCAGTTGGGGGAGCAGATGGGCGGCCTGGCTGTGCGAGCGATACTCGCATTAACAGTGGAGTCACTGAGGAGAGGGAGGGGGGGGGGGGGGGGGGGGGGGGAATCACTGCAGGAGATGACAGGCGTTCTCTCACTTGTAAGAAGTGAGGGGCGGGACTGGTCTCAGGCTTGTGCCAAGTGCAGGAGCGCACTCGGCACATGCTGTTGTTATTTATGTAGTGCGGCCAGTATACCAGCACTTCTACTGCGCCCCCATTGCTCCAGTAAATGGTCCCGCCCAGGGCATCCGTCCCTTCCGCCCACCCCTTGTACCGGCCCTGCTCTATTGTCACATAACTGGGTGGTCTTTGGGCACAGTGCTCTGCGCCCCGAGCCCACCCATTTTTGAAGCCTATTAGAGCCTCTGGCTCTAAACATGTGCTTCAGAAAATAACACCCCCCCCATAGGAATCCATATTCCGGCACCCTGTATGTAGATCAGGGGGCCAGACGCATGAATGGGGGGGGCACTCGTGTGCCCCTAATGGATGGGCCGACACTGGATGTGGGGCTATCCCAGCAAATCTGGTACAGTTGGCAAATATGTCTAATGAGCTGTCTCTGCTTGCTGAACGAGGAGGATGCTGGATGGTGTAAGAAGGATTTGGGAGAGGTGGGGGTGGTGCAGGTGACAGCTGCCTCCTCCAGTGACTGAGAGTATACTTTACAACATTTTTGTCCCAGTCTCTGGGACACTGTCACCATGGCCCAAACATATCATGCCCTCTGTGCAGTTTCTCCCCAAATCCTGCCCACTTACTTTCCAGGTGGTCCCAACCCCTAATTACAGCAGGTAAAATAAGTATAGAACACGTCACCATTTTTCTAGGCAAATATTTATATTATTATTATACAGTATTTATATAGCGCCAACAGTTTACGTAGCGCTTTACAACTTGAGGGTAGACAGTACAAATACAATACACTTTGATACAGTAGGAATCAGAGGGCCCTGCTCCTTAGAGCTTACAATCTAAGAGGGAAGGTCAAGAGATACAAGAGGTATTAACTGTGGGTGATGTGCTGATTGAGAAGATAAATGTACAGTTGTTAGGTGGGGGCCAGATAGGCTTCTCTGAAGAGATGAGTTTTCAGGGATCGTCTGAAAGTGGATAAAGTAGGAGAAAATCGGACGGAGTGGGGTAGAGCATTCCAGAGGATGGGGGAGGCTCTGGAGAAGTCCTGAAGGCGATGGTATCTCCCCTGCAAGGGGAGATGAAGTCCAGCCCAAATTGCCTGGGGACAGGGCAGAGAACATCTTAAAAGGGATACTATCCACTCTTTTACTCCTAGCTATGGTTCTCTTCACAGGGCAGGCAGGGGCAGGAGTACAGTATGTAGGAACCACTCACTTGTGGCCATGATACCCCTTTTCCATTTACTGCACATGCTTAATCACTCACATAAGAATGATGCTGCGATCTTGGGAGGCAACCTAGGGCATGGCATCATCAGGACAGAGCACCTACAGTATCTCACAAAAGTGAGTACACCCCTCACATTTCTGTCTAAACCGCTGGCAACAAAAGTGAGTACACTCCTAAGTGAAAATGTCCAAATTGGGCCCAATTAGCCATTTTCCCTCCCCAGTGTCATGTGACTCGTTAGTGTTACAAGGTCTCAGGTGTGAATGGGGAGCGGGTGTGTTAAATTTGGTGTTTTTGCTCTCACTCTCTCACTGGAAGTTCAACATGACACCTCATGGCAAAGAACTCTCTGAGGATCTGAAAAAAGAATTGTTGCTCTACATAAAGATGGCCTAGGCTATAAGAAGATTGCCAAGACTCTGAAACTGAGCTGCAGCACGGTGGCCAAGACCATACAGCGGTATAACAGGACAGGTTCCTCTCAGAACAGGTCTCGCCATGGTCCACCAAAGAAGTTGAGGTCACGTGCTCAGCGTCATAACCAGAGGTTGTCTTTGGGAAATAGACGTATGAGTGCTGCCAGCATTGCTGAAGAGGTTGAGGGGTGGGGGATCAGCCTGTCAATGCTCAGACCATACGCCGCACACTGCATCAAATTGGTCTGCATGTCTGTCATCCCAGAAGGAAGCCTCTTCTAAAGATGATGCACAAGAAAGCCCTCAAACAGTTTGCTGAAGACAAGCAGACTAAGGACATGGATTACTGGAACCATGTCCTGTGGTCTAATGAGACCAAGATAAACGTATTTGGTTCAGATGGTGACAAGTGTGTGTGGGGGCAACCAGGTGAGGAGTACAAAGACAAGTGTGTCTTGTCTACAGTCAAGCATGGTGGTGGGAGTGTCATGGTCTGGGGCTGCATGAGTGCTGCCGGCACTGGGGGGCTACAGATCATTGAGGGGACCATGAATGCCAACATGTACTGTGACATACTGAAGCAGAGCATGATCCCCTCTCTTCAGAGACTGGACCGCAGGGCAGTATTCCAACATGATAACCACCCCAAACACACCTCCAAGACCACCACTGCCTTGCTAAAGAAGCTGAGGGCAGTGGTGTATTAAGGTTTTGTGCTGCCCTAGGCCTGACTAAACGCATGCACCCCCCTAATTTAAATACGACCCACCCCATCCTGCCGAGGCCACACCCCTTCCTGTTTAAGACCCACCCTATCATCTGTAAACAACACCCCTTCCTCTTTAGGCTCATTTGGCACCTTTCAGGGGGGAACGGGTACCTGTTTCTGACAGGTACCCTTCCCCACTTCCGGGAGACTGCGCTGTCTCTGAAGTTTGCCCCCCTCCTCCTTCCTCCGCTGGGCCATTCAGAAAGTGCAACGCGCTTCGCACATGTGCAGTAGGGAACCGGTCGGTTTCCCTTACCATGAATGATAGTGGCAAAACCCGAGAGCCAATCCGAAAATCGGCTGAGGTGTCGACATCACTGAATCCCTGGACAGGTAAGGGTCCTAATATTAAAAGTCAGCAGCTACAGTATTTTTAGCTGCTGAGTTTTAATGCTATCACGGGGGGGGGGGGGGGGGGTCTCACTGTGCCCCATCAAACGCAGTCACTGTGCCCATCAAACGCAGTCACTGTGCCCTTAAAATACAGCCACTGTGCCCTCAAACGCAGCCACTGTGCCATCAAATGCAGCCACTGTGCCCCATCAAATGCAGCCACTGTGCCCATCAAATGCAGCCACTGTGCCCATCAAATGCAGCCACTGTGCCCATCAAACGCAGCCACTGTGCCCATCAAACGCAGTCACTGTGCCCATCAAACGCAGCCACTGTGCCCATCAAATGCAGCCACTGTGCTATCAAATGCAGCAACTGTGCCCTTCAAACGCAGCCACTGTGCCCCATCAAACGCAGCCACTGTGCCCCATCAAACGCAGCCACTGTGCCCCATCAAACGCAGCCACTGTGCCCATCAAACGCAGCCACTGTGCCCCATCAAACGCAGCCACTGTGCCCTCAAACGCAGCCACTGTGCCCTCAAACGCAGCCACTGTGCCCTCAAACGCAGCCACTGTGCCCATCGAACGCTGCCACTGTGCCCATCGAACGCTGCCACTGTGCCCATCGAACGCTGCCAGTGCCCATAACACTGATATACTTTATTAAATCACTGTACCTGCTGTCCTGGGGGTTTCCCTCGTGCTCCTCTCTCTCCTCCTGACGTCACAGCCCCAGGGCCGAGGAGAAGATTCACTGCAGGAAAGCAGTGCAGGGGAGGGTAGGTGGAGCTTAAGGCTCCACCTGTCACCTGTTGCATATGGGGGGCGCGAGTGACACACGCCGCCCCCCCCGCATGAGAGAAAGCCCCCCCACCCGTCTGACTGATTCCCGGCTCCCGCTGCCGCCTCCCGCACACTTGCAGCCCACGGCGGCCGGCTTTCTGTAGCGGCGCCGCGGTGTATGGGCGTGCTTGTCAGAGAGTAGGGGGCGTGAGATACACGCCCCCACCCTCTGCCAAGCACGAACATACACCGCGGCGCCGCTACAGAAAGCCGGCCGCCGTGGGCTGCAAGTGTGCGGGAGGCGGCAGCGGGAACCGGCAGCGGGAGCCGGGAATCAGTCAGACGGGTGGGGGGACTTTGTCTCATGCGGGGGGGGGCGGCCTATTTTGCCGCCCCCCGCAAAGTGCCGCCCTAGGCCTAGGCCTTGTCGGCCTAGGCCAAAACACAGCCCTGGCTGAGGGTAAAGGTGATGGACTGGCTAAGCATGTCTCCAGACCTAAACCCTATTGAGCATCTGTGGGGCATCCTCAAACGGAAGGTGGAGGAGCGCAAGGTCTCTAACATCAGCTCCGTGATGTCACCTCATGGCAAAGAACTCTCTGAGGATCTGAAAAAAAGAATTGTTGTTCTACATAAAGATGGCCTAGGCTATAAGAAGATTGAAGACCCTGAAACTGAGCTGCAGCACGGTGGCCAAGACCATACAGCGGTATAACAGGACAGGTTCCCCTCAGAACAGGCCTCGCCATGGTCCACCAAAGAAGTTAAGGTCACGTGCTCAGCGTCATATCCAGAGGTTGTCTTTGGGAAATAGACGTATGAGTGCTGCCAGCATTGCTGCAGAGGTTGTAGGGGTGGGAGGTCAGCCTGTCAGTGCTCAGACCATACGCCGCACACTGCATCAAATTGGTCTGCATGGCTGTCATTCCAGAAGGAAGCCTCTTCTAAAGATGATGCACAAGAAAACCTGCAAACAGTTTGCTGAAGACAAGCAGACTAAGGACATGGATTACTGGAACCATATCCTGTGGTCTGATGAGACAAGATAAACTTATTTGGTTCAGATGGTGACAAGCGTGTGTGGGGGCAACCAGGTGAGGAGTACAAAGACAAGTGTGTCTTGTCTACAGTCAAGCATGGTGGTGGGAGTGTCATGGTCTGGGGCTGCATGAGTGCTGCCGGCACTGGGGAGCTACAGATCATTGAGGGAACCATGAATGCCAACATGTACTGTGACATACTGAAGCAGAGCATGATCCCCTCCCTTCAGAGACTGGGCCGCAGGGCAGTATTCCAACATGATAACCACCCCAAACACACCTCCAAGATGACCACTGCCTTGCTAAAGAAGCTGAGGGTAAAGGTGATGGACTGGCCAAGCATGTCTCCAGACCTAAACCCTATTGATCATCTGTGGGACATCCTCAAACGGAAGGTGGAGGAGCGCAAGGTCTCTAACATCCACCAGCTCTGTGATGTCATCATGGAGGAGGGGAAGAGGACTCCAGTGGCAACCTGTGAAGCTCTGGTGAACTCCATGCTCAGGAGGGTTAAGGCAGTGCTGGAAAATAACTCTCACTACTTTACATTGTAGCAAAGTGTCATTTCTTCAGTGTTGTCACATGAAAGATAGAATAAGATATTTAGAAAAATGTGAGGGGTGTACTGTCTGGCAAATCTGGAACAGTTGGCATCTATGTGATCATTGGCTGCCCCTTATTCCTGCTCCTGCCTGCCCTGTAAAGAGAACCATAGCTAGGAGTTTAAGAGGTGTTAGTATCCCTTTTAAAGATGGCCTCTGCTCTGTCTCCAGCCAATTTGGGCTGGACTTCCTCTCCCCTTGCAGGGTAGATGCTGTATGTACCAGTGGTGAAGCTGCTAGTATTGTGGTGTATGGGAAGAGCAGAACCATGGAGAGCTCCAGAAGGTGGTGGTAAGCTGCCATGTGTTTCCTCTCAGCGGGCCCCAACTTCAGGACAGATGTAGTCATGGGAGAGGACGATGCTGTGAGAGCTTTAGAATCAGATCACTGATGGCCAAATACCCCATAGCAGGATAATGTGACGTTATGTAGAGGATGTTGATGAGGGGACCATAAAGCCATAATTTGAACCCTGTTGCCTTTTAGTAAACCATCCAGAAAAGCCAGCTTCCCGACTGGACATTCTGTGAATGGGTGAGCTTAGAGGATTGTGATGCCACCATTTATTGCGTTTGTGTGCCCTAAATTTAACTTTTGCTGTATTTTGTACTGAAATTTTGCATTTCCTAGACCTTTGCGGTACTATCGTGTGACATAAAATACCACTATTTTATTTTCTAGAGTATCTGCTTTCAGAAAATATATAATCTTTGGGGGGTTTTATGTAATCTTCAGGCGTAAAAAAGATTTTTTAAGCACTTATTCCTGCTCCTGCCTGCCCTGTAAGGAGAATCATAGCTAGAAGTTTAAGAGGTGTTATTATCCCTTTAAAGATGGCCTCTGCCCTGTCTCCAGCCAATTTGGGCTGGACTTCCTCTCCCCTTGCAGGGTAGATGCTGTATGTACAGTACTAGTGGTGAAGCTGCTAGTATTGTGGTGTATGGGAAGAGCAGAACCATGCAGAGGTCCAGAAGGTGGTGGTAAGCAGCGGTGTGTTTCTTCTCAGCAGGAGGAGTGTGGAGGGTGTGACAGTGGGCACTATATCCAGGAGAGGAGTGTGGAGGGTATGCCAGTGGGCAGTATGTACAGGAGAGGAGCGTGGAGGGTATGATGGGGGCAGTATGTACAGGAGAGGAGTGTGGAGGGTATGATGGTGGCAGTATGTACAGGAGAGGAGTGTGGAGGGTAAGACAGTGGGCAGTATGTACAGGAGAGGAGTGTGGAGGGTATGCCAGTGGGCAGTATGTACAGGAGAGGAGCGTGGAGGGTATTATGGGGGCGGCATGTACAGGAGAAAAGTGTGGATGGTATGACAGCGGGCAGTATGTACAGGAGACGAGTGTGGAGGGTAAGACAGTGGGCAGTATGTACAGGAGAGGAGTGTGGGGGGTATGACAGAGGGTAGTATGTACAAGAGAGGAGTGTATGACAGTGGGCAGTATGTACAGGAAAGGAGTGTGGAGGGTATGACAGTGGGCAGTATGTACAGGAGAAGAATGTGGAAGGTATGACACCGGGCACTATGTACAGTTGAGGAGTTTATGAAAGTAGGCAGTAGCTACAGGAGAGGAATGTGAAGGGTATGACAGTGGGCAGTATGTACAGGAGAGGGGTGTGGAGGTTATGACAGTGGGCACTATGTATAGGAGAGAAGTGTGGAGGGTATGACAGTGGGCAGTATGTATAGGAGAGAAGTGGGGGAGTATGACAGTGAGTAGTATGTACAGGAGAGGAGTGTGGAGGGTATGACAGTGGGCACTATGTATAGGAGAGAAGTGTGGAGGGTATGACAGTGGGCAGTATGTATAGGAGAGAAGTGGGGGAGTATGACAGTGAGTAGTATGTACAGGAGAGGAGTGTGGAGGGTATGACAGTGGGTACTATGTACAAGAAAGGAGTGTGGAGGGTGTGACAGTGAGTAGTATGTACAGGAGAGGAGTTTGGAGGGTATGACAGTGGGCACTATGTATAGGAGAAATGTGTGGAGGGTATGACAGTGGGCCGTATGTACAGGAAAGGAGTGTGGAGGATATGACAGTGAGCAGTATGTACAGGAAAGGAGTGTGGAGGATATGACAGTGAGCAGTATGTACAGGAGAGGAGTGCGGAGGGTATGACAGGAGGCACTATGTACAGGTGAGGAGGATGGAGGAATCTGGGAAGGAAAAATGTAGAGATTTGTGGAAGGATGTTCAGGGACTGCGTAGTGGTTAAGTGGGCCATACATGAATTGAAATGAAGCCAATTAAGCAGAGACCAGCCATAGTCGATCTATGTATGGGCTAGCTGGTTGTACACTAGTCAATCTATTAATCGACTTGAGTACAACCAGCCTGCCAGGTTTTTCCCCAAAACAATAGTTAGCAACACTGATGATTGTATTCTGTGGGTAGGGAAGGCTCCCCACTGGCAGGACACAATAACACTACGAAAGTGATTCCCCCATCCACAGGTCAGCAGGTGAGAGGGTGTGTGTAGGGACAGGCTGGGGAGAGAGGTCTATCAGCAGAGGGGTCTATCAGCAGAGGGGTGTGAGGTGGTCATGGAGGGATATCAATCAGCAGGTGGGGGGGGGGGGGGAGTAACTAGGAGTGATATCCTTTGGAGTCGGGTCTGTCATCTGCAGGTTGGGAAATGGTCACCTGTGATATAAGTTGAAGGGAGGGGCTAACATGGGAAGTGTCTGGGGAGTGACCTGGTTGGTGGGGAGTGTGAAATGGATGATGTGTTTTTAAGTTTCTGTCACATTTGCAGTAATGCTTACTGCCCTCTGAAAAGTGATCTATGGTGGATTGCTTTTCAACGAGTGGTATAGCAGCAGCTGACAGGCATTCATGAGGTGTTACTGCCGCCTCCTTGTTTTTTTTTTATATTGCTGAATGGTAGTTTTACATTGTTGGACTATGCTGCTACTGCGAGCGAGTTTGGCTTGCAGTTGCAGAGTGGCCACATTGAAATCAATAGCTGAGTTTGACAGGCGGTGCTGCCTGTCAGACTCTGCAGGCTCCAAGCTGTCCAATGAGCTCAGTGCCTCTGACAAGAATTGAGGAGAGGCACTGTGTGCCGGCTTGTATCTAAACTGGTCGCTCTGCATGTAGCTTCTGACAGGCTGTACAAAGAGGCCCGTATTTCCGGAACCATAGGTCGTAGGAGCCCCAAATTTTGACCAACGGTCTAGTAGGCCTTCAGCTACATACCCCTCCTTGCCAAGCTACGACCCTCAAAATCAATCATTTTTTTTTGGGGGGGGGGGGGTTTGGTAAATGGGCCTATCTTAAGATAAGGGGCCTGGAGCTGCACCTCCAATAGCCCCTAGGTTAATCCAGCCCTGCCCAAGGGTTATACTATCAAACTATGGATTTGCTGCCAATTAAGGGCTCTTGCCTTGCAAAGGACCTTTGATGGACTTTAATACCTATTTAACCCCTTCAATACCGGACACTTTCACCCCCATTCTGCCCAGGCCGATTTTCAGCTTTCAGCGGTCATGCTACACTGTACCTAAATGACATTTTTATCTTTTTTTTTTTTTCACACAATAGATATTTCTTTTGGTGGTATTTAATCACCACTGGGTTTTTATATTATAGAAGTTTGGCCACAGAATACAAAGAGTTAACAGGGTTCTAGCTGAGGAGCCTTACTTTTAAGGCGGAGTGCTGCCTTAAGGATGATTTCACGTGACGGCAGCCTCAGCACCGCCACTGGGGGTGCTAGCGAGAGCTTACTCCATGTCCCCGCAATGTGGGCGCGGTAAGCCCCGCCCACACCTCCCGGCATTGACAGAGGGGTAGTGGGATACCAATGCTTTCAAAAGTTCCTCCAATCGGCTTGTCTGGTAGTTGCATATTACAGACACCGATCTCTTAAACAGTGCCAGTACAAGGTCATCTAGAGCCCAGAGCGAACATGTCAGATTGCACCCCCCTCCCCTTCCCAAAACGTATGATGTATTATGTGTCAGCGAAAATCTCCCCTCAAAAAAATTGAGCACTAATCTGCATGCTTACCCCCTAAGCACCCAGCTCAAATTCTCTCTCTCTCCGCCCACAGCACAATCCCCCCCCCAACAAAAAAATAAATAAAAAATCTTCCTCCTCTTAGCACAAATCCTGGAGGTGTGTAACTGGCTATTAGGCTCAGTTTCCACTAGTGCGACTTGTCATGCAAAGTCGCATGAAAAGTCGTTGCCCGTGATTTCCAACAAGTGCCGTTCATATTTGTGCCACTTCAGGTCGCAGCGACTTCAAAGAGTCCCTGAACTACTTTGATCCCACTTTGATGCGACTTGAGGTCCATAGACCTCAAGAATACACAGGCATTGTTTCCAGTCGCATCAAAATCGCGGAAAAATCGCGCGACTTTAAGGTCGCAATAGTGGAAACCTAGCCTTAGGGCGCCCACGATCATTTTGTTCCTGAATGATCCAGGGCGACTTGGTTGTTTGTTTTTTAATTTCCGGCATTGGACCGTATCAGACTTATTTAATTATCCATGATACATTCCTTTAGCACCAGCATTTCCATATGTGTGTGTAGGTCTGGGTAATTGTGTGGGACCGGGATTTGATGTGGTGTTCCTTCATTTGTCTCATGTCCGGAAGCTGCGATTTGGGGGTGTGAGCGCCTTCCCCCTCCCCCCATTTTTGCATCTGATGATGCGGGGAGGGGATCGGGTGGGCTCGCCTCCACCGCAAATCGGCGTCACACTTCCCCGAAATGCGCGCGATGTCCCCGCGGGGCTTCCTGGCGCTGGCGTGTTTGAACGCTGGTGTCACCGTATGGAGGAGAGCGTCTCCAGCCTCCATGGGCGGCGGCTTCTGCTCGGGGCGTGGACGCCTCTCTTCCTCTCCTGATGCACATGTGTGATGTTGGGAGGAGCCCGCGGAGCGTGCCGAGTGTATTTAACATCCTCACTCTGTGCCAGCCAAGTCCTCATGGCAGCACCTCTCTTTTCTACATCAGTAACAGGTAATCACCCGGTCATTCCTTTCCTGTTCATGCTCACAGAGGCTCACTCTTATTTTTGTCATCTATATCGGTTTCATGGTCTTCTTTTTTATCTGATCTGCTCTTTCCTCTTCACACACTATTTTTCTTTCCACTCTCTTGTTCACCTTGGTGTTGGGCTCTAGCAACTTCTATTTTTAGATATGAAGCCCACTCACGCCACTATCTGGATCTTTGTCCTTCGTCTTCTTGGGGATCATGTTTATGCACCCGGTCCCTCTTCTGCGGTTCCCTTCCACAGCTCCCGGTCAGTGGCGGCTGGTGCTCAAAATTTTTTGGGGGGCGCAAACGAACTGAAAATTACTTAAACAAAAACATCACATGCAGCCACTGTGCCCATCAAATGCAGCCACTGTGCCCCATCATATGCAGCCTCTGTGCCCATCATATGCAGCCACTGTGCCCCATCATATGCAGCCACTGTGCCCCATCATATGCAGCCACTGTGCCCCATCATATGCAGCCACTGTGCCCCATCATATGCAGCCTCTGTGCCCCATCATATGCAGCCACTGTGCCCCATCATATGCAGCCACTGTGCCCCATCATATGCAGCCTCTGTGCCCCATCATATGCAGCCTCTGTGCCCCATCATATGCAGCCTCTGTGCCCCATCATATGCAGCCTCTGTGCCCCATCATATGCAGCCTCTGTGGCCCATCACATGCAGCCACTGTGCCCCATCATATGCAGCCTCTGTGCCCCATCACATGCAGCCACTGTGCCCCATCACATGCAGCCTCTGTGCCCCATCATATGCAGCCTCTGTGCCCCATCACATGCAGCCTCACTGTGCTCAGCAAATGCAGCCTCTGTGCTCCATCATATGCAGCAAATGTGCCCCATCAAATGCAGCCTCACTGTGCCCAGCAAATGCAGCCTCTGTGCCCCATCATATGCAGCCACTGTGCCCAGCAAATGCAGCCTCTGTGCCCCATCACATGCAGCCACTGTGCCCCATCACATGCAGCCACTGTGCCCCATCATATGCAGCCTCACTGTGCTCAGCAAATGCAGCCACTGTGCCCCATGATATGCAGCCACTGTGCCCCATGATATGCAGCCACTGTGCCCCATGATATGCAGCCACTGTGCCCAATGATATGCAGCCTCTGTGCCCCATGATATGCAGCCTCTGTGCCCCATGATATGCAACCTCTGTGCCCCATGATATGCAACCTCTGTGCCCCATCAAATGCAGCCTCACTGTGCCCCATCAAATGCAGCCTCACTGTGCCCCATCAAATGCAGTCTCACTGTGCCCCATCAAATGCAGCCTCACTGTGCCCCATCAAATGCAGCCTCACTGTGCCCATCAAATGCAGCCTCACTGTGCCCATCAAATGCAGCCTCACTGTGCCCCATCAAATGCAGCCTCACTGTGTCCCATCAAATGCAGCCTCACTGTGCCCCATCAAATGCAGCCTCACTGTGCCCATCAAATGCAGCCTCACTGTGCCCATCAAATGCAGCCTCACTGTGCCCCATCACATGCAGCCTCTGTGCCCATAATATGCAGCCTCTGTGCCCATAATATGCAGCCACTGTGCCCCCCAAATGCAGCCAACTGTGCCCCATTAATTGCAGCCTCTGTGCACATAATATACAGTCACTATGCCCAGCAAATGCAGCCAACTGTGCCCCATCAATTGCAGCCTCTGTGCCAATAATATGCAGTCACTGTGCCCGCCCGCTGTCTGCCCCGATCTAACCCCATCGTGGTGATGGGTCCGGCGGCGAGCTGTGGGACTGATAGCGTGGCGATGGCTCCTGTGTCCTCCGTGCGTGTCTTCTTCTTCCTGTTCTGCACGGCGGTCAATGGGATCGCCTCTGCCTTCAGCCAATCAGGCGATCGTATTACATCCACGCCTCCTGATTGGCTGAAAGGCGGTTCTGTGTTAGCAAAGCAACTATTCATTTGCTTTGCTAACACACCTGGGTGAACTGCGAGTGCAATGGATTGCGCTCGCAGTTCCCCTTTTAACCAGTTCACCTTTTTTGAAGCCTATTGACATCAATGGCTCTAATCAGGTGCTTCAAAAACACCCCCGCCTCCCCCACCGCTGTAATTCAGGCGCCCGGTGTCTGAAATGGGGCCGGACACCTGAATAGGGGGTGTCAGTTCTTACCCCCTGTCGCCCCCTCACCAAATTCCCCTTCTCAACACAATTTTATCCCCCCCCCCAATCTCTTTGTGGTGCCCCCCCACCTCACATGATACCGCAGTGCCTAGGGCAGCCGCCCCTCCTGTCCCGACCCTTCTCTGTAACCCCAGGCAGAGTTGAGGGGCCAGAAAAACAACTGCCCATTCAGAAAAGGGGTATTTGTCTCCAGGGTAATAATAACACTGGGGGGGTCACTGATAGAAGCAAGGATCGAATGCAGGGGCAAAAAGAAAAGACCGAACATGTGACAGGTCCTCTTAGGGGGAGACGTCTTAAAGTGACAGGGGGGGGGGCCTTGGACCGAAGATTCCTTGTGCCGATATTCCCGTTTGTCCCTGCGGACCCACAAGCGGTCACACCTTGTGTTTATACAGAGGTACTTCCCAAACCTGGAATGTGGACGGGGTGTCAGTCCGCACCGCCGCCTTTGAAACGTTGTGAAAAATATGCAAAGTATTTCAATAAAACGAAGCTCTGCAAATCACCCGATCTCATTTCAAGTGCAAAGAGTGAAGAAAAAAAAAAAAAGAGGAAAAATTCTACATTTCAATGATTTTCCTTCAGATTAACCTTCAGCGTCCTCCTAGATCTCATGTGCTGAGATGGCTGAGAATGCCGCAGGAGACGGGTACTCTGTACCCACCTAATATAGACTGGGGGGGTTTATTAATGTATGATAATCCTAAAGTGGATGATACAAGTCTCCATGAATAAATTCCTGACGTGTCCCACTATACAGCGAGTCAGCGACAGGAACATTTCTCAGAAAACACTTTTTATCAGTCTGCTGCAGGCAGGAGGGAGCATTTCCTCAGTCTCCCCTCCCCCAGTGATCAGACTGCGCCATTGTAATTTAGCCTACACTGAGATGATGTCATTAGTCTGCTGCAGGCAGGAGGAAGCAATTACTCAGTCCCCTCTCCCTCAGTGATCAGACTGCAACATTGTAACTTTACCTGGGCTGAGATGATGTCATCAGTCTGCTGCAGGTAAGAGGAAGCATTTCCTCAGTCTCCCCCTCGCCCAGTGATCAGACTGCAGCATTGTAACTTTGCCTACACTGATATGTCATCAGTCTGCTGCAGGCAGGAGGAAGCAATTCCTTAGTCCCCTCTCCCTTAGTGATCAGACTACAACATTGTAACTTTGCCTACACTGATATGATGTCATCAGTCTGCTGCAGATAGGAGGAAGCAATTCCGCAGTCCCCTCTCCCCCAGTGATCAGATTAGAACTTTGTCTACACTGATAAGGTGTAATCAGTCTGCTGCAGGCAGGAAAAAGCATTTCTTCAGTCTCCTCTCCCCAGTGATCAGACTGCAACACTGTAACTTTACCTAGGCTGAGGTGATGTCATTAGTCTGCTGCAGGCAGGAGGAAGCATTTCCTTAGTCTCCCCTCCCCCAGGAAACCAGATTTCAACATTGTAACTTTCGAAAATCACTTTGTAACAAAACTTTGTAACAAATTACAAGGTGGGAAGCTACAGTCCTCTGTGATGAAGGATCCAGGAAGCAACGAGAATTTTGTCACCTCCGGTTTCAGAGCCATCATTTCTTGGCTGTCACTGCCAGGAAAGAATCTGATCAAACACAGCCTGTGCTTGATTAGCTGCTTTGAGGGTGAGGGGAGACATTAGGGGTGTAATACCCCCCTCATGTCTCCACAAAGAGTACCTGTCACTGCCTAAAATCTATCACAAGGAGGCTTGTTCACCCACAACAAAGCTAAAGTGGTAGTAAACCCTTACATATACTCAGTGAAGTGACCGGCCTCAGGTGATACACAGAGAAGAAACAAATCCTCCTACATAAGTTGTACCTGTTTATCTGCACTCTTCTTTTCTCTACATCCATTCAAAGTCCAGAGTTTATAAAGCTTGTCTGAGCTTCCAGAAAACAGGTGACGGGGAGCTGAGATTACACTCTGCAGAGCTCAGTGAGGAGAGCTCCGAGAGCTGATTGGAGGGAAGGAGCACACACCCCCTCCACACGGCGCACAGGGACAGAGCTGTGTGCTGGAGCTCCCTCCCCTGTCACCATTTTTCTCTTGGTGTCAGGAAAACAGGTCAGAAGTGACTCATGCTGATAGCAGAGGAAGGAGGCAGCAGAGAGAAATGACACTTAGTGCTCTGGACTGAGACAAGTACACACTATAGAGGGATGTGCTTTGTTCATATTTCATGTCTGAGGTTTACAACCACTTCCTGCTCAGCCCATAACAAAATGATAGCTGGGCGGGGCTTCCATCTTTCCAGGAGGACATCATATGACCTCCTCCTGAAGGGCGATCTGTCTCCGGCTGTGTCCACCGCACACCAAAGATGACTGATCAGTGTACTGTCCCGCTGCCGGTACCATGTGATCGCTGTGATCATTCATAGCAAATCGCATGACAGTTGTAATCAATGGATGGCTTTGATTCATGCCACCCATTGTGTACAATTGTGTTGCTAGCTGTGATTGGTCACAGTGATCACATGTTGATAGCTTTGACCAATCACAGCTAATCACAACAATACTCACTGAATGAATCAATTTCATTCAGTAAAACTGGTTGCTTATACCAGTGAAATTCAAAGGGTATAAGCAATCATAATGTGCAAAAAAAATAAAAAATCCTGATCACTTCCCCAGAATTGTTCAATGTTACTATGGTAACACTGCATTGCTCTGGTCACAGTGTGTTAAAAAAATTGCAATAAAATGTAATTTAAAAAAAAAAGAAACATTTTAAAAAGTTTAAATTTTTTTTTTTTTTTTGTTTTTTTATTCTTTTTTTTTTTTTACATACTGCCAGCAGTCAGTGTCTCTGATCACCACCCCACCAGTTTTGTATGATGACGCTGTACTGCGCTGGTGACAGTATGTAAAAAAAAAAAGAAAAAAAAACTCTTTTTTGTTACACTTCTTCATTTTCCCCAAAAATTATGACAGCAAATTTCAACTTCAAAAAACTCGCCATGTCTCTTACTAAATACCTTGGACTGTCTACTTTCCAAAAAGGGATCTTTTGGGGGGTATTTGTACTGTCCTGACATTTTTAGGGTCTCAAGATAGGCTGTCTGTACATTGGGATTGATCAATTTTCAGATACAGAATCCATAGACTATGTTATATATAACTTTCCTACAGACTGAATAATATACACTGCTTTGGGTTATTTTCACCAAGAAAAAGAAGTAGCAGGCAAGAGAGAAGCTAGGTCCAGCAAGAGGTTGAGGGAGGGAATAGGTTGTGTGCAGGCGGCAGGCAAGAGAGAAGCCAGGTCCAGGAAGAGATTGTGGACAGGCGGCAGGCAAGAGAGAAGCCAGGTCCAGGAAGAAGTTTGGGGCAGGCAAGAGAAGCCAGGTCCAGGAAGAGGTTGTGGACAAGTGGCAAGCAAGAGAGAAGCCAGGTCTAGGAAGAGATTTTGGAGAGGCAGCAGGCAAGAGAGAAGCCAGGTCCAGGAAGAGGTTGGGGGCAGGCAGCAGGCAAGAGAGAAGCCAGGTCCAGGAAGAGATTGTGGACAGGCGGCAGGCAAGAGAGAAGCCAGGTCCAGGAAGAAGTTTGGGGCAGGCAAGAGAAGCCAGGTCCAGGAAGAGGTTGTGGACAAGTGGCAAGCAAGAGAGAAGCCAGGTCCAGGAAGAGATTTTGGAGAGGCAGCAGGCAAGAGAGAAGCCAGGTCCAGGAAAAGGTTGGGGGCAGGCAAGAGAGAAGCCAGGTCCAGGAAAAGGTTGGGGCTGGCAAGAGAGAAGCCAGGTCCAGAAAGAGGTTGGGGGCAGGCAGCAGGCAAGAGAGAAGCCAGGTCCAGGAAGAGGTTGGGGGCAGGCAGCAGGCAAGAGAGAAGCCAGGTCCAGGAAAAGGTTGGGGCTGGCAAGAGAGAAGCCAGGTCCAGGAAGAGGTTGGGGGCAGGCAGCAGGCAAGAAAGAAGCCAGGTCCAGGAAAAGGTTGGGGGCAAGCAAGAGAGAAGCCAGGTCCAGGAAAAGGTTGGGGCAGGCAAGAGAGAAGCCAGGTCCAGGAAGAGGTTGGGGGCAGGCAGCAGGCAAGAGAGAAGCCAGGTCCAGGAGAAGGTTGGATGCAGGCAAGAGAAAAGCCAGGTCCAGGAAGAGGTTGGGGGCAGGCAAGAGAGAAGCCAGGTCCAGGATGAAGTTTGGGGCAGGCAAGAGAAGCCAGGTCCAGGAAGAGGTTGTGGACACGTGGCAGGCAAGAGATAAGCCAGGTCCAGGAAGAGGTTGGGGGCAGGCAGCAGGCAAGAGAGAAGCCAGGTCCAGAAAGAGGTTGTGGGCAGGCAGTAGGCAAGAGAGAAGCCAGGTCCAGGAAAAGGTTGAGGGCAGGCAAGAGAGAAGCCAGGTCCAGGAAAATGTTGGGGCAGGCAAGAGAGAAGCCAGGTCCAGGAAGAGGTTGGGGGCAGGCAGCAGGCAAGAGAGAAGCCAGGTCCAGGAAGAGGTTGGGGGCAGGCAGCAGGCAAGAGAGAAGCCAGGTCCAGGAGAAGGTTGGAGGCAGGCAAGAGAAAAGCCAGGTCCAGGAAGAGGTTGGTGGCAGGCAAGAGAGAAGCCAGGTCTAGGATGAAGTTTGGGGCAGGCAAGAGAAGCCAGGTCCAGGAAGAGGTTGTGGACATGTGGCAGGCAAGAGAGAAGCCAGGTCCAGGAAGAGGTTGGGGGCAGGCAGCAGGCAAGAGAGAAGCCAGGTCCAGGAAGAGGTTGGGGGCAGGCAGCAGGCAAGAGAGAAGCCAGGTCCCACAAGAGGTTGGGGGCAGGCAGCAGGCAAGAGAGAAGCCAGGTCCGGGAAAAGGTTGGGGGCAGGCAAGAGAGAAGCCAGGTCCAGGAAAAGGTTGGGGTAGGCAAGAGATAAGCCAGGTCCAGGAAGAGATTGGGGGCAGGCAGCAGGCAAAAGAGAAGCCAGGTCCAGGAAGAGGTTGGGGGCAGGCAGCAGGCAAGAGAGAAGCCAGGTCCAGGAAGAGGTTGGGGGCAGGCAGCAGGCAAGAGAGAAGCCAGGTCCAGGAAGAGGTTGGGGCAGGCAAGAGAAGCCAGGTCCAGGAAGAGGTTGTGGACAAGTGGCAAGCAAGAGAGAAGCCAGGTCCAGGAAGAGATTTTGGAGAGGCAGCAGGCAAGAGAGAAGCCAGGTTCAGGAAAATGTTGGGGGCAGGCAAGAGAGAAGCCAGGTCCAGGAAGAGGTTGGGGGCAGGCAGCAGGCAAGAGAGAAGCCAGGTCCAGGAAGAGGTTGGGGGCAGGCAAGAGAGAAGCCAGGTCCAGGAAGAGATTTTGGAGAGGCAGCAGGCAAGAGAGAAGCCAGGTCCAGGAAGAGGTTGGGGGCAGGCAGCAGGCAAGAGAGAAGCCAGGTCCAGGAAGAGGTTGGGGGCAGGCAAGAGAGAAGCCAGGTCCAGGAAGAGATTTTGGAGAGGCAGCAGACAAGAGAGAAGCCAGGTCCAGGAAGAGGTTGGGGGCAGGCAGCAGGCAAGAGAGAAGCCAGGTCCAGGAAGAGATTGTGGACAGGCGGCAGGCAAGAGAGAAGCCAGGTCCAGGAAGAAGTTTGGGGCAGGCAAGAGAAGCCAGGTCCAGGAAGAGGTTGTGGACAAGTGGCAAGCAAGAGAGAAGCCAGGTCCAGGAAGAGATTTTGGAGAGGCAGCAGGCAAGAGAGAAGCCAGGTCCAGGAAAAGGTTGGGGGCAGGCAAGAGAGAAGCCAGGTCCAGGAAAAGGTTGGGGCTGGCAAGAGAGAAGCCAGGTCCAGAAAGAGGTTGGGGGCAGGCAGCATGCAAGAGAGAAGCCAGGTTCAGGAAAAGGTTGGGGCAGGCAAGAGAGAAGCCAGGTCCAGGAAGAGGTTGGGGGCAGGCAGCAGGCAAGAGAGAAGCCAGGTCCAGGAAGAGGTTGGGGGCAGGCAGCAGGCAAGAGAGAAGCCAGGTCCAGGAAAAGGTTGGGGGCAGGCAAGAGAGAAGCCAGGTCCAGGAAAAGGTTGGGGCAGGCAAGAGAGAAGCCAGGTCCAGGAAGAGGTTGGGGGCAGGCAGCAGGCAAGAGAGAAGCCAGGTCCAGGAAGAGGTTGGGGGCAGGCAGCAGGCAAGAGAGAAGCCAGGTCCAGGAATCGTTTGGGGCAGGCAGCAGGCAAGAGAGAAGCCAGGTCCTGAAAGACGTTGTGGGCAGGCAGCAGGCAAGAGAGAAGCCAGGTCCAGAAAGAGGTTGTGGGCAGGCAGCAGGCAAGAAAGAAGCCAGGTCCAGGAAAAGATTGGGGGCAGGCAAGAGAGAAGCCAGGTCCAGGAAAAGGTTGGGGCAGGCAAGAGAGAAGCCAGGTCCAGGAAGAGGTTGGGGGCAGGCAGCAGGCAAGAGAGAAGCCAGGTCAAGGAGAAGGTTGGAGGCAGGCAAGAGAGAAGCCAGGTCCAGGAAGAGGTTGGGGGCAGGCAAGAGAGAAGCCAGGTCCAGGATGAAGTTTGGGGCAGGCAATAGAAGCCAGGTCCAGGAAGAGGTTGTGGACATGTGGCAGGCAAGAGAGAAGCCAGGTCCAGGAAGAGGTTGGGGGCAGGCAGCAGGCAAGAGAGAAGCCAGGTCCAGGAAAAGGTTGGGGGCAGGCAAGAGAGAAGCTAGGTCCAGGAAAAGGTTGGGGCAGGCAAGAGAGAAGCCAGGTCCAGGAAGAGGTTGGGGGCAGGCAGCAGGCAAGAGAGAAGCCAGGTCCAGGAAGAGGTTGGGGGCAGGCAGCAGGCAAGAGAGAAGCCAGGTCCAGGAAGAGGTTGGGGGCAGGCAGCAGGCAAGAGAGAAGCCAGGTCCAGGAAGAGGTTGGGGGAAGGCAGCAGGCAAGAGAGAAGCCAGGTCCAGGAAGAGGTTGGGGGAAGGCAGCAGGCAAGAGAGAAGCCAGGTCCAGGAAGAGGTTGGGGGCAGGCAGCAGGCAAGAGAGAAGCCAGGTCCAGGAAAAGGTTGGGGGCAGGCAAGAGAGAAGCCAGGTCCAGGAAGAGGTTGGGGGCAGGCAGCAGGCAAGAGAGAAGCCAGGTCCAGGAAGAGGTTGGGGCAGGCAAGAGAAGCCAGGTCCAGGAAGAGGTTGTGGACAAGTTGCAAGCAAGAGAAAAGCCAGGTCCAGGAAGAGATTTTGGAGAGGCAGCAGGCAAGAGAGAAGCCAGGTCCAGGAAAAGGTTGGGGGCAGGCAAGACAGAAGCCAGGTCCAGGAAGAGGTTGGGGGCAGGCAGCAGGCAAGAGAGAAGCCAGGTCCAGGAAGAGGTTGGGGGCAGGCAAGAGAGAAGCCAGGTCCAGGAAGAGATTTTGGAGAGGCAGCAGGCAAGAGAGAAGCCAGGTCCAGGAAGAGGTTGGGGGCAGGCAGCAGGCAAGAGAGAAGCCAGGTCCAGGAAGAGGTTGGGGGCAGGCAATAGAAGCCAGGTCCAGGAAGAGGTTGTGGACATGTGGCAGGCAAGAGAGAAGCCAGGTCCAGGAAGAGGTTGGGGGCAGGCAGCAGGCAAGAGAGAAGCCAGGTCCAGGAAAAGGTTGGGGGCAGGCAAGAGAGAAGCTAGGTCCAGGAAAAGGTTGGGGCAGGCAAGAGAGAAGCCAGGTCCAGGAAGAGGTTGGGGGCAGGCAGCAGGCAAGAGAGAAGCCAGGTCCAGGAAGAGGTTGGGGGCAGGCAGCAGGCAAGAGAGAAGCCAGGTCCAGGAAGAGGTTGGGGGCAGGCAGCAGGCAAGAGAGAAGCCAGGTCCAGGAAGAGGTTGGGGAAGGCAGCAGGCAAGAGAGAAGCCAGGTCCAGGAAGAGGTTGGGGGAAGGCAGCAGGCAAGAGAGAAGCCAGGTCCAGGAAGAGGTTGGGGGCAGGCAGCAGGCAAGAGAGAAGCCAGGTCCAGGAAAAGGTTGGGGGCAGGCAAGAGAGAAGCCAGGTCCAGGAAGAGGTTGGGGGCAGGCAGCAGGCAAGAGAGAAGCCAGGTCCAGGAAGAGGTTGGGGCAGGCAAGAGAAGCCAGGTCCAGGAAGAGGTTGTGGACAAGTTGCAAGCAAGAGAGAAGCCAGGTCCAGGAAGAGATTTTGGAGAGGCAGCAGGCAAGAGAGAAGCCAGGTCCAGGAAAAGGTTGGGGGCAGGCAAGACAGAAGCCAGGTCCAGGAAGAGGTTGGGGGCAGGCAGCAGGCAAGAGAGAAGCCAGGTCCAGGAAGAGGTTGGGGGCAGGCAAGAGAGAAGCCAGGTCCAGGAAGAGATTTTGGAGAGGCAGCAGGCAAGAGAGAAGCCAGGTCCAGGAAGAGGTTGGGGGCAGGCAGCAGGCAAGAGAGAAGCCAGGTCCAGGAAGAGGTTGGGGGCAGGCAAGAGAGAAGCCAGGTCCAGGAAGAGATTTTGGAGAAGCAGCAGGCAAGAGAGAAGCCAGGTCTAGGAAGAGGTTGGGGCAGGCAAGAGAGAAGCCAGGTCCAGGAAGAGATTGTGGACAGGCGGCAGGCAAGAGAGAAGCCAGGTCCAGGAAGAAGTTTGGGGCAGGCAAGAGAAGCCAGGTCCAGGAAGAGGTTGTGGACAAGTGGCAAGCAAGAGAGAAGCCAGGTCCAGGAAGAGATTTTGGAGAGGCAGCAGGCAAGAGAGAAGCCAGGTCCAGGAAAAGGTTGGGGGCAGGCAAGAGAGAAGCTAGGTCCAGGAAGAGGTTGGGGGCAGGCAGCAGGCAAGAGAGAAGCCAGGTCCAGGAAGAGGTTGGGGGCAGGCAGCAGGCAAGAGAGAAGCCAGGTCCAGGAAAAGGTTGGGGGCAGGCAAGAGAGAAGCCAGGTCCAGGAAAAGGTTGGGGCTGGCAAGAGAGAAGCCAGGTCCAGGAAAAGGTTGGGGCAGGCAAGAGAGAAGCCAGGTCCAGGAAGAGGTTGGGGGCAGGCAGCAGGCAAGAGAGAAGCCAGGTCCAGGAAGAGGTTGGGGGCAGGCAGCAGGCAAGAGAGAAGCCAGGTCCAGAAAGAGGTTGTGGGCAGGCAGCAGGCAAGAGAGAAGCCAGGTCCAGGAAGAGGTTGGGGCAGGCAGCAGGCAAGAGAGAAGCCAGGTCCAGAAAGAGGTTGTGGGCAGGCAGCAGGCAAGAGAGAAGCCAGGTCCAGAAAGAGGTTGGGGCAGGCAGCAGGCAAGAGAGAAGCCAGGTCCAGAAAGAGGTTGTGGGCAGGCAGCAGGCAAGAGAGAAGCCAGGTCCAGAAAGAGGTTGTGGGCAGGCAGCAGGCAAGAAAGAAGCCAGGTCCAGGAAAAGGTTGGGGGCAGGAAAGAGAGAAGCCAGGTCCAGGAAAAGGTTGGGGCATGCAAGAGAGAAGCCAGGTCCAAGAAGAGGTTGGGGGCAGGCAGCAGGCAAGAGAGAAGCCAGGTCCAGGAAGAGGTTGGGGGCAGGCAGCAGGCAAGAGAAAAGCCAGGTCCAGGAAGAGGTTGGGCGCAGGCAGCAGGCAAGAGAGAAGCTAGGTCCAGGAAAAGGTTGGGGGCAGGCAGCAGGAAAGAGAGAAGCCAGGTCCAGGAAGGGATTGAGGGCAGGCATCAGGCAAGAGAGAAGCCAGGTCCAGGAAGAGGTTGTGGGCAGGCAGCAGGCAAACGAGAGGCCAGGTTCAGGCAGAGGTTGTGGGCACACAACAGGAAAGAGATCAGTCAGGTCCAGACTGAGATCATAGACAGGCAGCAGGCAAGGGAGTAGTCAGATGAATCAGGTTACTATTATGCGAGTACCACTAGGAGTCAGTGGCAGTGCGTCCATAAGGGCGCAGGGTGCCGCCCCCTCTCTCCTGCCACCCCTCTATCACCAATAGATAGATTCATGCATTGCATGAATCTATCTATGGCTGCTGCTACCATCCCCTATTCAGGCGCCTGGCCCCAAACGGCCTAATAGGAGCCAAAAAAGGTGACCTGTGAGCGCCATGCTGGGCGCTCGCAGGTCACTCAGCTGTGTTAGAAAAGCGAATGAATATTTGCTTTCCTAACACTAAACCGCCTCTCCGCCAATCAGGTGCTGTAGGAAAAAAAACATGGATTTTGTTGTCGGAAAATCCTATCGTGTGTACGGGGGCATTGGAGGGACCCACATACAGCCTATGATCACAGAAATTCCACATGCACACAGGCATTGTAATGCTGCGTACACACAATCGGACATTCCAACATCAAAATCCATGTTTTTTTTTCCGACGGATGTTGGCTCAAACTTGTCTTGCATACACATGGTCACACAAATCTTGTCGGAAATTCCGAACGTCAAGAACGCGGTGATGTACAATGCGAGCGACGAGCCGAAAAAAATTAAGTTCAATAGCCAGTGCGGCTCCTTTTGCTTGATTCCGAGCATGCGTGGAACTTTGTGTGTCGGAATTGTCTACACACAATCGGAATTTTGTTGTCGGAAATGTTGAGGTCCAGATCTCAAATTTTGTGTGACGGAAATCCCGATGGAAAATGTCCGATGGAGCCTACACACGGTCAGAATTTCTGACAACAAGCTCCCATCGAACATTTTCCATCGGAAAATCCAACCGTGTGTACGCGGCATTAGACTATCACAGATCCTACAAACACCACAGAGTGCCTTCTCACCAGCACCATTCAGACCAAGTTTAATAAATTATCTTTAAATAAAAGGCTGTGGGCTTGGACTAAGGGTCTGGTATGGATTTTGGGGAGGACCCCATGTCATTTGTTTATTTTTTACACAAGGGCACACTAAAAATTGATACTAGATTTGAAGGGTCTGGTATTGAACTGGCGAAGGGAGAACCATATAATTTCACAAACAAACAAAAATTTCCCAGCACACTTACCAGCCAGCCTGCAAACAAACCAAATTGACCCTGTCTAACAATTCACGTTTAAAACAAAGAGTTTTGTTGCACATGTTTGCAAATATACACTATATTACCAAAAGTATTGGGACACCCAGTCTTTGTCCGTAGGGTTCCATATTGAGTTGGCCCCGCCCTTTGCAGCTATAACAGCTCTTCTGGGAAGGCCGTCCACAAGGTTTAGGAGGGTGTCTATGGGAATGTTTGACCACTCTTCCAGAAGCCCCTTTGTGAGGTCAGGCACTGATGTTGGACGAGAAAGACTGGCACGCAGTCTCCGCTCTAGTTCATCCCAAAGGTGTTATATCGGGTTGAGGTCAGGGCTCTGTGCAGGCCGGTCAAGTTCCTCCACCCCAAACTCGCTCATTCATGTCTTTATGGACCTTGCTTTGTGCACTGGGACGCCTGTTCCCTTCATTTCTGTGAGATTTCCTCCTGTTGTGTCTCCAGTACAAGGAGTGAAGGATACTGAATGGGACACGTAAAAAAAAAAAAAAAAAAAAAAAGGCCCAAAACAGAGATATTTTTCTATCCAAAACTTAAAAAATAAATAAATAAATTTGTTAAAAACCTGTTACTATTAATGATATTGGTTTTATAGAATGTTCTGGTGTGACTCTAAAGCCACAAGTAGCTGTAATAAGAAAGCCGTGTTTGACATCTCCCATCATCCTTTCTGTTTCTTTTCAGTGACTTAAACATCACGAAAACGTAGCGTGAACACTGTCAGTATTTTTGGTGTATTATTACCACTGATAATCATTAAATCTCCACATTAAAATCTCCTTTCTGAAGATAATGTCCATCTATGAGGCCCCGGGGGAGTGAGCTCAGGGTGATGCAATGTTCTGAGTTCAGTTAAGTGAAGCTCCCCTTTTATTGAGAAAAAATCCTCTCCGGGGAAACTGTAGACATTGCAAGGATGTTTGCAAACTTCATGGAGGATCCTTTGCTTGTTCAATCCTGCTGACTTCTTCAGACTTCCTCAGACAGCAGCCTTGATTAGTATGTCACCAAGATAAAGGTGGAGATAGGCAGAAGAACCCAATATAGTGTAGATTCTTACCATACAGTATCTCACAAAAGTAAGTACACCCCTCACATTTGTGTAAATCTTTTCTTCTATCTTTTCATGTGACAAGACTGAAGAAATGACACTTTGCTACAATGTAAAGTAGTGAGTGTACAGCTTGTATAACAGTGTAAATTTGCTGTCCCCTCAAAATAACTCAACACACAGCCATTAATGTCTAAACCACTGGCAACAAAAGTGAGTACACCCCTAAGTGAAAATGTCCAAATTGGGCCCAAAGTGTCAATATTTTGTGTGACCACCATTATTTTCCAGCACTGCCTTAACCCTCTTGGACATGGAGGTCACCAGAGCTTCACAGGTTGTCACTGGAGTCCTCTTCCACTCCTCCATGACGAGATCACAGAGCTGGTGGATGTTAGAGACCTTGCGCTCCTCCACCTTCCGTTTGAGGATGTCCCACAGATGCTCAATAGGGTTTAGGTCTGGAGACATGCTTGAACAGTCCATCACCCTCACCCTCCGCTTCTTCAGCAAGGCAGTGGTCATCTTGGAGGTGTGTTTGGGGTCGTTATCATGTTGGAATACTTCCCTGCGGCCCAGTTTCACTCATGCAGCCCCAGACCATGACACTCCCACCACTATGCTTGACTGTAGACAAGACACACTTGTCTTTGTACTCCTCACCTGGTTGCCGCCACACACGCTTGTCACCATCTGACCCAAATAAGTTTATCTTGGTCTCATCAGACCACAGGACATGGTTCCAGTAATCCATGTTCTTAGTCTGCTTGTCTTCACAAACTGTTTGCAGTCTTTCTTGTGCATCATCTTTAGAAGAGGCTTCCTTCTGGGATGACAGCCATGCAGACCAATTTGATGCAGTGTGTGGCGTATGGTCTGAGTACTGACAGGCTGACCCCCCACCCCTTTAACCTCTGCAGCAATGTTGGCAGCACTCATACGTCTATTTCCCAAAGACAACCTCTGGATATGACGCTGAGCACGTGACCTCAACTTCTTTGGTGGACCATGGCGAGGCCTGTTCTGAGTGGAACCTGTCCTGTTATACCGCTGTATGGTCTTGGCCACCGTGCTGCAGCTCAGTTTCAGGGTCTTGGAAATCTTCTTATAGCCTAGGCCATCTTTATGTAGAGCAACAATTCTTTTTTTTCAGATCCTCAGAATTTTCTTTGCCATGAGGTGCCATGTTGAACTTCCAGTGACCAGTATGAGAGAGTGAGAGCGATAACACCAAATTTAACACACCTGCTCCCCATTCACACTTTAGACCTTGTAACACTAGCGAGTCACATGACACCGGGGGGGGGGGGGGGGGAATGGCAAATTGGGTCCAATTTGGCCATTTTCACCTAGGGGTGTACTGACCTTTGTTGCCAGCGGTTTAGACATTAATGGCTGTGTGTTGAGTTATTTAGAGGGGACAGCAAATTTACACTGTTATACAAGCTGTACACTCACTACTTTACATTGTAGCAAAGTGTCATTTCTTCAGTGTTGTCACATGAAAAGATAGAAGAAAAGATTTACAAAAATGTGAGGCGTGTACTCACTTTTGTGAGATACTGTATATGGCGATCATCGAAGTTGCTAATAAGTTGGTGGAAAATAAAGTGTAGATTTATTGCATCCTGGTAGGTTTTCATAAACCATTGGTATGGCCTGCAACCTGACCTTACTAGGGTTGCCAGCGTTTCTTCAAGCCAAACTTGAACTCTTTAATGGTGCATGGCAATTTTTTTTGTAAGGGGCAGCACTGTGGACTCTGGTATAAAAGTTGAACTCTGATATAAAGAGGTTTCTGCCCATCAAAGCCCCCACTTACATCAGAGTTTGTAGAGCATCCCCTTATATCTGAGTTCCCCTCACCTTAGTGTACTCATTCGCTCAGGGGCAGGAGAGAGAAAGGAAGGAGATATCAGTTAGAGTGGATGTGAACTCACTCACCTGAGGATGGAGGCTCAAGCATCAGCACCTTTCATCCACAATGTATCTACCAGTTGCTTTGCTTTGAACTTCCCACCCAAACATCCCTTTTCTGAGGCACAGCATGGGGTTATTAGGGTGTGCACGTGCGCACCCCATGCGAACACCTATGTTGGGGAGCAACATTGCAATCTGAATAATGGTGGTCTGAAACCCGGACACATGATTCAAAACCAGGACTATTCCGGTGAATCCCAAACCGGTGGCAACCCTAGACCTCACACTTGTGAAGAATGTGTCTGTATGTAAGTCTTTTGAAGAAACGCTCGGTCAGGTATGTTGGTTGCTGTGGAACTTTGGACATGGTGGTTCCAACAAATTGTCACAGATTAGGGAATCTGTTCCCACTAGGTGGCAGACTTAGTAACCAGGAGTTGGTAGCAGCAGCTGAGACTAGGCAGTGGTGGTGGGCAACAGAGATACAGATGGCTACGAGGTGCCTGAGATGGGCTGGATACCTGAAGGCACTGGTGGAAAGAACCCAACATGCCCACATATCAACAAAAGTGAGAACCCTTAGAAGGGCCGAGGCACAGAGTCTAAGGCGCCACCTTACCTTCACCAGTTCCTGATGATGGAGATGGATTTGGCTGCAGGCGACATCCAGGTTGTGGCCCTCCGACCCACCCGAGCAGGCAGCTCCTGGGAACTGAAAATAGGTTGCTGGAGAAAGTCCTTAGCAGTGCTGAGAGGGTGGGTAACACTGGAATCCTGAAACACACAGGAGCTGGCTGCAGGAAATATTCAGAGGCACTGAAGAAATCTTTAAATTGCAACCTGCGGGCCGGATGTACCCCTTTGTCAGCCTTTATCTGGCTCTTGGGGCACTATTCCTTCCACTGATACAAGGTACTATTTCTCCTACTAATACCAACAGTTCAGCAAAATTCCTGCCACTGACACCAACGATGGGGTGCTATTCCCCCCACTGACGCCAACATTGGGGCACTATCCCCCCCACTGACACCAACAGTGGGGCGCTATTCCCCCCCACTGACACCAATGGTGGGATGCTATTCCCCCCCACTGACACCAATGGTGGGGCGCTATTCCCCCCCACTGACACCAATGGTGGGGCGCTATTCCTCCCCCCACTGACACCAATGGTGGGGCGCTATTCCTCCCCAACTGACACCAATGGTGGGGCGCTATTCCCCCCCCCCACTGACACCAATGGTGGGACGCTATCCCCCCCCACTGACTCCAATGGTGCGGCGCTATTCCCCCCCCCCCACTGACACCAATGGTGGGACGCTATTCCCCCCCCCCCCCCACTGACACCAATGGTGGGACGCTATTCCCCCCCCCACTGACACCAATGGTGGGGCGCTATTCCCCCCCACTGACACCAATGGTGGGGCGCTATTCCCCCCCCACTGACACCAATGGTGGGGCGCTATTCCCCCCCCACTGACACCAATGGTGGGGCGCTATTCCCCCCCCTACTGACACCAATGGTGGGGCACTATTCCCCCCCCCTACTGACACCAATGGTGGGGCGCTATCCCCCCCCCCTACTGACACCAATGGTGGGGCGCTATTTCCCCCCCCTACTGACACCAATGGTGGGGAGCTATCCCCCCCCACTGACACCAATGGTGGGGCACTATCCCCCCCCCACTGACACCAATGGTGGGGCGCTATCCCCCCCCACTGACACCAATGGTGGGGCGCTATGGTGGGGCGATATTCCTCCCACTGACAGCAACGATGGGGCACTATTCCTCCCACTGATACCAATGATGGGGCGCTATTCCTCCCATTGATACCAATGATGGGGCACTATTCCTCCCACTGATACCAATGATGGGGCACTATTCCTCCCACTGATACCAATGATGGGGCACTATTCCTCCCACTGACACCAATGATGGGGTACTATTCCTCCCAC
The DNA here is from genome assembly GCF_042186555.1 of Aquarana catesbeiana. Taxonomy (NCBI): domain Eukaryota; kingdom Metazoa; phylum Chordata; class Amphibia; order Anura; family Ranidae; genus Aquarana; species Aquarana catesbeiana. The sequence continues at coordinate 684,931,283 of NC_133327.1, read as the reverse complement.
TGATACAAATGATGGGGCACTATTCCTCCCACTGATACCAATGATGGGGCGCTATTCCTTCCATTGATACCAATGATGGGGCACTATTCTTCCCACTGATACCAATGATGGGGCACTACTCCTCCCACTGACACCAATGATGGCATCATTGACCAAATATGGGCATGCCCAACCCATTTTTTTACATTCAGCAGCAGACCTGTCAAACATAATTGGTTGCTTGTATGTCGCGGTCTAACAACCAACTGGAAAGGCAGATGTCCCAGCAGCTTGACTTTCAGTTTGGTGGGCGGGGTCATTGCTAATCTACGTGGATTTTGTTTTTAAGGGTTGGAGTGATATGTCTTTTTCTTACTAATTAAATGATACATCTTTTTACACAAGCATTGTGAATGATTGTTCTTTGAGGGGACTGGTTGAGTAGTCTAGCAAAAGGCAACTGCGCAGGGCTGACACCACTCAGCCCACAAAGAAACTGTGTGTTCCTACAATAGGAAATGCACATGGCCTTCATGCTGACCTGTATTTATACCTTGGGAGCGGCTTAATGTCAGTTACTACATTTTTCTGTAAGACATAATCCTTTTATTATGAATCTGAGAGTGTTCACTGAACCACGGTGTGGAGGTTACATAGCAGAGAATCATGTGATTAGAGGCTGCGGTCCACGAAGAAGCAGTGTGAAAATCCTGCTGAATCCGTCTACGCTGCCTTTCTAGCTATAGGAGGTGCCGGATGATGTATAGAAGTTGCTCTAGATGGAATTTTCAGCATGCGACCGCTGACGTTTGTTACCTTAATTAAGCAAACGCGGTCACGTTGCTTTTGTTTTCTCTATGGAAACATTCTTAACTGCGAGTTCACAATTTGCCGCGAGCTTATTAATATTCCAGGATAAATCTCCGCTGTTTTAATTAAATTAAGCGCTCTCTAAATGACATTGTGATGTGAGTACATTGCGTGTTTAACCCTGAAGGGACCGTACCAGGAACGTACAGGATCCAATGTTTGAATAGGATACAATGTATGAATATGATGTATGAACAGGATCCAATGTATGAACAGGATCCAATGTATGAACAGGATCCAATGTATGAACAGGATCCAATGTATGAACAGGATCCAATGTATGAACAGGATCTAATGTTTGATCAGGATCCAATGTATGAACAGGATCCAATGTATGAACAGGATCCAATGTTTGATCAGGATCCAATGTATGATCAGGATCCAATGTATGAACAGGATCCAATGTTTGATCAGGATCCAATGTATGATCAGGATCCAATGTATGAACAGGATCCAATGTATGAACAGGATCCAATGTATGAATAGGATCCAATGTTTGATCAGGATCCAATGTATGATCAGGATCCAATGTATGAACAGGATCCAATGTATGATCAGGATCCAATGTTTGATCAGGATCCAATGTATGATCAGGATCCAATGTATGAACAGGATCCAATGTTTGATCAGGATCCAATGTATGATCAGGATCCAATGTATGAACAGGATCCAATGTATGATCAGGATCCAATGTTTGAATAGGATACAATGTATGAATATGATGTATGATCAGGATCCAATGTATGAATAGGATACAATGTATGAATAGGATACAATGTATGAATATGATGTATGATCAGGATCCAATGTTTGATCAGGATCCAATGTATGAATATGATGTATGAACAGGATCCAATGTATGAACAGGAGCCAATGTTAGAACAGGATACAATGTATGAATAGGATCCAATGTATGATCAGGATCCAATGTATGAATAGGATCCAATGTATGATCAGGATCCAATGTATGATCAGGATCCAATGTATGACCAGGATCCAATGTATGATCAGGATCCAATGTATGATCAGGATCCAATGTATGACCAGGATCCAATGTATGATCAGGATCCAATGTATGAATATGATACAATGTATGAATAGGATCCAATGTATGAATAGGATCCAATGTATGAACAGGATCCAATGTATGAACAGGATCCAATGTATGAACAGGATCCAATGTATGATCAGGATCCAATGTATGAATAGGATACAATGTATGAACAGGATACAATGTTAGAACAGGATCCAATGTATGAACAGGATCCAATGTTTGATCAGGATCCAATGTTAGAACAGGATTCAATGTATGATCAGGATCCAATGTATGAATAGATTGTATGATCAGGATACAATGTATGATCAGGATCCAATGTATGAATAGATTGATCAGAATCCAATGTATGATCAGGATCCAATGTATGAATAGATTGTATGATCAGAATCCAATGTATGATCAGGATCCAATGTATGAATATGATAAAATGTATGAACAGGATCCAATGTATGATCAGGATCCAATGTATGAATATGATACAATGTATGAACAGGATCCAATGTTACAACAGGATCCAATGTATGATCAGGATCCAATGTATGAACAGGATCCAATGTATGAACAGGATCCAATGTATGAACAGGATCCAATGTATGAATAGGATCCAACGTATGAATAGGATCCAACATATGAACAGGATCCAATGCATAGGCGTGCGCAAGGGGTGTGCCAGGTGTGCCTGGGCACACCCTAATCCTGGGGTTGGCAACCTGTCAGTGGTGGGCAGGTGACAGGTAAATCGCAATCCTTCCTTGCCGACCCTCAGAACATGGACAGGAGAGGTGGCGGGGTGGAATTTAGTGGATCCAATCTGTATTTTCCTCCTGCAGCAGCTGAAAGTAGGCTTCTCCTCCTCTCCCTTTTGTCAACATTCAGCTGCCACAGGAGGAAAATATAAGGGATCGGTACTAAGATATACCACCCCGTCACCCCTCCTTTCCCTGTTCCTCTTCCTTCTGTTGCCCGTGTCCCCCTTCTTCCCATTGTTTCAGGATGGAGAGCGGGGAAGAGGCTGGTAAATATGTCAAACGCAAATGTGTTGGAGCTTTGGGGTGCACACCCTAATGCAATAGGCTGCGCACACCTATGATCCAATGTATATAGTAATATTGTTACTCTGAACATAAACTACAATTTTAAATAAGGCTGAGAGTACAATTCATCCAGAGATAAGCGGGGGAGGGGAGAGTTTTTGACTTTATCGCCACTCTAGTATTTAGTAGAGAACCATGTCTGTTCACTTAAAGCCCCCCCCCCCCCCCCCCCAAAAAAAAGTGAGATTTTAGTTATGGGGGACTCCGGTACTCTGAGTCAGCCCAGAGGCTTCTAAAATGTCTTGTATACTCCAACAGTGAGATCCTCCTGCCATAATTCTGGATCTGTTCTCCTCTATCTAGGAGATTTGGCCATCCCCACCAACCTTTGTTTGCTGCAGAGTTTCCTGTTATAGTATCCATTATTTTTATATATATATATATATACACACAGTCAGGTCCATAAATATTGGGACATCAACATAATTCTAATCTTTTTGGCTCTATACACCACCACAATGGATTTGAAACGAAACGAACAAGATGTGCTTTAACTGCAGACTTTCAGCTTTAATTTGAGGGAATTTACATCCAAATCAGGTGAACGATGTAGGAATTACCATAGTTTGTATATGTGCCTCCCACTTTTTAAGGGACCAAAAGTAATGGGACAGATTAACAATCATCCATCAAACTTTCACTTTTTAATACTTGGTTGTAAATTCTTTGCAGTCAATTACAGCCTGAAGTCTGGAACACATAGACATCACCAGACGCTGGGTTTCATCACTGGTGATTATCTGCCAGGCCTCTACTGCAACTGTCTTCAGTTCCTGCTTGTTCTTGGGGCATTTTCCCTTCAGTTTTGTCTTCAGCAAGTGAAATGCATGCTCAATCGGATTCAGGTCAGGTGATTGACTTGGCCATTGCATAACATTCCCCTTCTTTCCCTCATTTGCCATGTAGTCGCCCACCCCATTAATTTGTTCAGATCTTTTTGCAAGGTTCCCACATCCTGCGGAGAAGTTATTGCCCTGCTTAGCTTAGTATCATCTGCAAAGACAGAGATTGAACTGTTTATCCCATCCTCCAGGTCATTTATGAACAAATTAAATAGGATTGGTCCCAGCACAGAACCCTGGGGGACCCCACTACCCACCCCTGACCATTCCGAGTACTCCCCATTTATCACCACCCTCTGAACACGCCCTTGTAGCCAGTTTTCAATCCATGTACTCACCCTATGGTCCATGCCAACGGACCTTATTTTGTACAGTAAACGTTTATGGGGAACTGTGTCAAATGCTTTTGCAAAATACAGATAAACCATACACCTAACTTGCCCCATATCTCCACATCTGTGATCAGGTCTGTATTGTTGGTAATCAGTAGATCCTGTAATGCTTTATTTTCCAGTGATGAGGCGCTATTCTTCCCACTGACACCAAAGATAAGGGGGTGTTCCTCCCACTGATACCAGTGATGGGGCACTATTCCTCCCAATGCCACCAATGATGGGGCACCATTGCCCCCCACTGACACCAACTATGGGGTGCTATTCCTCCCCCTAATATCAAAGATGGGGTGTTTTTTACTCCTACCGATGCCAAGACATTTTCTAATTCTACTGGCCACAGTCCAGCCCTCGAAATTCTGAAGGACCATAAACTGGCCCTTCGTTTAGAAAGTTTAGCCACCCCTGACCTATAGGATCAGACCTCCATGATGACAGGTTCACTTTAAAGGTGAATTCCAGGCAAGTGTAAAACTTGGTTTAAAGAGGCTCATAAAGCAGCTTGCCTTCCCTCATTACACTTTTATAGACTAAATAAACATACTCACCAACCGCAAGCTCTCCGTCCTGTGCCAGAGAGGGCGGGGGCAGGTCCCTCAAGACGTCAGAGACTCGCTCTCCTTATAATTAGGAAAATGATCATTATTAGGGCCGGTTGGGAGTCGGCCAAGCCGAGCGTAGTCTGAACTTTGCTCTAAAGAAAAACTTCACTTTAATTAAAGAAATGTATCTATCATCTATAATTGCTACACAACCCTTTGTGTGATTTCATAGTATTAGTTTTCCATTGCGGTGTGCAGCCAACCGGGGAACTTCTGAAACCGCCAAAAAAAAAACACTGACTTCAACTTCTGGGCGTACAGAGTACCGGCACCAATGGCATTGCTCGATCATGTGACTGGCTGAGTGCTTCAAGTGATTGTAATGCCGCGTACACACGAGCGGAATTTCCGTCCGATAAATCTTGGATGTTTTTTCCGACGGAATTCCGCTCAAACTTCCCCTGCATACACACGGTCACACAAAAGTTCGCTGAACTTTCGACCGTCAAGAACACGGTGACGTACAACACTACGACGAGCCGAGAAAATGAAGTTCAATGCTTCCGAGCATGCGTCGAATTGTTTCCGAGCAAGCGTACGAATTTTGCGCGTCAGAATTGGTACAGACGATCGGAATTTCAGATCGGAACTTTTTCCGACCGAAAAATTGAGAACATGCTCTCAATGTTTTGCTAGCTGGAATTCCGCCAGCAAAAGTCCGATGGAGCATACACACGGTCGCATTTTCCGACCAAAAGCTCTCATCGGACTTTTGCTGGCGGAATTTCCGCTCGTCTGTACGGGGTATAAGGGTAAATTTTTTTTTTTTTTTAAATAACAAACTTCCACTGTGCGGCTCGTTTTGCACAGACTGGCCCCCAAACCTGCTCTTCTGGGGTCCCCCGGCGGCTCTCACGGCTCCTCCCCGCATCAGATAACCCCCTGGGAGAAGCGCTGTCCCAGGGGGATTACCTTGCCGGCGCGCTCCCGAGTCCAGCATTCGGCATCCATAGAGGCCGAATGTAGGACTCGGCCCCGCCCCCCCGGCGCCCGCGTCATTGGATTTGATTGACAGCAGCGGGAGCCAATGGCTGCGCTGCTATCAATCTATTCAATCAAGAGCCGAGGACCTCGGGCAGAGAGACAGCGCGTCCCCTCCGGGTCAAGTTCCAGGGCTGAGGTAAGTAAAACGGGGGGGGGCTGGGGGGGGCAGTGACTGCCAGGTGTCTTTTCACCTTAATGCATAGGATGCATTAAGGTGAAAAAACACGAACCTTTGCAAACCCCTTTAAGTTAGTATTATGGGGGGCTGGTCAAGTGATCACAGCAGGGAGAACCTTCCATTTTCCATGAACTATATTCACTAAACAAGATCACTCTGACATTTCAATTCCCACCAGCTAGACGTGATTTCGCACTGACGCGTTTTTGGCCACAGACTGTGCGACGTATTAAACTCTCACCCTGCACAGAGATTTTCCAGCTCGTGGAACAACAATCTAAGAGCAAGCATGTAGACAGGTGCAGGTTTCCCCTCCCACCTGTAGGTGGCACCGTGCCATTATTACAGATGGAGTTGAGTCTGTTGGGGAATCGTCCCATTTGTGGAATCCATCAGGGTCTCAGGGATGTCAGCTGTCCAATTGGTCTCTGAGACCTCTGGGGATATCAGGCAGCCATCTTGACCAAGAACCTTTTTATATAGGGTCTCCTGTGCCATTCTGGCACACCTGGAGCGAGGAACAGGTCAGGGAAAGACCCCCCGCTGGTGGGGGAACGTGCATAGCAGGGGAAACGGTTCCTGGCGAGTAGGGTCAGAACAGAGACGATGCCTGCCTTGAGGAAGCATTCCTGTATCCAAAACCAGTAATGTGGGGCACTCCTGAACCCTGCATTCTGACCACAACGCACTCATTCTGAGCGTAACGCACTCCGGAACCCTGCATTCTGAGCGTAACGCACTCCTGAACCCTGTATTCTGACCGCAATGCACTCCTAGACTCTGCATTCTGACCGCAATGCACTCCTAGACCCTGCATTCTGAGCGCAACACACTCCTAGACTCTGCATTCTGACCGCAACGCACTCCTAGACCCTGCATTCTGACCGCAACGCACTCCTGAACCCTGCATTCTGACCGCAACGCACTCCTGAACCCTGCATTCTGACCGCAACGCACTCCTGAACCCTACATTCTGACAGCAACACACTCCTAGACCCTGCATTCTGAGCGCAACACACTCCTGAACCCTGCATTCAGAGCGCAAAGCACTCCTGAATCCCGCATTCTGAGCGCAACGCACTGCTAGACCCTGCATTCTGAGTGCAACGCACTCCTGAACCCTGCATTCTGAGCGTACAGCACTCCTGAATCCTGCATTCTGAGCTTAAAGCACTCCTGAATCCTGCATTCTGAGCGTAACGCACTCCTGAACCCTGCATTCTGAGCGTAACGCACTCCTGAACTCTGCATTCTGAGCGTAACGCACTCCTGAACCCTGCATTCTGAACGTAACGCACTCCTAAACCCTGCACTCTCTTGTAATACTTATTTTTGTTCTAAATAAAAAAAAAGGTTGGTCCTACTGTGTTGTTTTTTTGTTTTGCTTTTTGGGGGGGGACTGTGCCGGTGATCTTTGACTTCATCAGTGTTGTTCAAGTAGATCTCCATCTCTCGAAGGTTGCCTACCCCTGACCTAGAGGATATCATATGATGTCCACCCAGAATGGAAAAGCTCCTGCTTGCCTGTCAATTGACTATAGGCCAGGTGGGAAGCGGTTAAATTACTCAAACCCTCCCACTTTCAATTTTCCAAACCATAAAGGCCATTCACTCTGTAGTCCAGAATGAGAACTAGGAGGGCTCTCTGAGATAACACAGGAAGTGTGGAGAGGACATAGGACCGCTCTGAATTTTTGGCAGGATCACCAGCTGTTCTGTGGACACAGATATAACAAAACACTTCCGTTGGTATATTTAACAGACCATAAGGGAGATAATAAGAGAGGTTCATTGTTGGGGTTTCCATACACTTTAACCTTCTGTTTCTGGTCCAAATGGCTGTGTTATATTTTGCTAATGGGGTGATTGTGAGGACTCTCAGCTCCTGGGTTCACACTGGATATGTGATTTGTTCCATGACGTTATTGGATTTTTATAGCGCTTTTAATGAGGCGGATGGATTTCGGGCTCCCTGCCCTGGATCTCACACACCCAGAACTTCAAACAGAGCCTTCAGATCATCCATAAGCCATTGTAAACTGCACCCTGAGGACAGCCATAGCGTTCTACACATGGCGGAGACATTCTAATCCCTACTCTTCCCAACCCTTGTCTGGGCCAAGTGTGAGACAAATTAGGACATTTTTTTTAGAAGAATTACACTTTCAGGACATTGTTATCTTCTGAGATGTTACAGTGCCTTGAAAAAGTATTCATACCCCTTGAAATTTTCCACATTTTGTCATGTTACAACCAAAAACGTAAATGTATTTTATTGGGATTTTATATGATAGACCAACACTAAGCGGCTCATAATTGTGAAGAGGAAGGAAAATGATAAATGTTTTTCAACATTTTTTACAAATAAATATGTCAAAAGTGTGGGGGGGGGGTACATTTCTATGGCGCCCCCCGGAGTCAATACTTTGGAAAACCGCCTTTCTCTGCAATTACAGCTGCAAGTCTTCTTGGGGATCTCTCTACAAGCTTTGCACATCTAGAGAGGGACATTTTTGCCCATTGCCCGAGGGGTGGGGGGTGGGGGGGTGGTGGCTTAACGAGTGAGGGGGGAGGTTTGTTTGCCCCAAAAAAAAAAATATTGAGCAACAGCCCCCACCGTGTGCCGACCACACGACAGCTGACCACCGGCTCTAAAAAAATTAACCCGGGGTGATGCCTGTAACTGCATTTCATCCCGGTACAGGCGCCCCCCTCAAAAACGCCTTGTTTGCCTTGCGGTAGATACGCATACGCAGCTGATAATAATCCTCTTGTACTGAATTGTACTGTAATGCCTCGTACACGCGATCAGACTTTCCGACAACAAAACCGTAGAATTTTGTTCGAAGGGTGTTGGCTCAAACGTGTCTTGCATACACACAGTCACTCAAATGTTGGCCAACAATTACGAACGTAGTGACGTACTATGGGTACACAGGGTCCTTTATAGTCCGTTTCCAGGCAGTTGAGTTCAGAGGCCTTTTTTGTGTTTAGACGCTGAGTTTAAAGGCATTTCAAGCGCTAAAACGCTTCTAAACGCGGCTAAACGCGGTAACTCGCGTTTAGCCGCGTTTTGCTTACAGGCATTTTTCATTTTTGACTATTTAAAAAAATAAATAAATAATTTTTCTAAACGCGGCAAAAGGGACGTTTTTAACGTGGGTTACTATCTCTCAAGTTAAATCGTTCAGGAGAGGCTGTAAAAACGTCCCCGTGTACACGAAGCCTTTGGCCTCATGTAGACTGCTTCTGCTAAACGGACGTTTAGGAGCAGTTGGCCATTTTTTTTTTATGCGGTTTTGAGTTACGCAGTGACTCGCGTTAAGCCGCATTTCGTTTACAGGCGTTTTTTTAATCTTTGGCTATTTTGAAAAAAAAAAAAAACGCTTCTAAGCGCAAAACGCCGCAAAAACGCAGCTAAACGCGGCATGTCAACGCGGCAAAACGGACGTTTTAAACGTGGGTTGCTATCTGTCAAGTTACATCGTCCAGGAGAGGTTGTAAAAACGTCCCTGTGTAAATTAATCCTAAACGTCCGTTTAGCAGCAGCAGTGTACACGAGGCCTGACTGTACTCTCTTCTTTTTGTAGGCTTCATTCACACAGCCATAAAAAAAAAAAAAAACATTTACAAACTGTTTTTCTAGTTACAGATCTGAATGCAGCTGCATTGTTTTCAATGGAGACATTCACACAGGTGTGCAAACATGCACTGCGTCCAGATCCGCATTCAAACTCTTGCATGCTGTATCTTTGGTGCGCTTTCAGAAAGCGCACCAAACACGCAGGACACTGTATGACCCTGCAGGTTGCACCCGCGGTGTGGGAAAGCAGCCTAACCATAGGTGTGCGCAGTCTATTGCATTAGGGTGTGCACCCCAAAACTCAAACACACGTGCGTATGTATATATATTATATATATATATATATATGTGTGTGTGTATATATATATATATATATATATATATATATATATATATATATATATATATATTTTTTTTTTTTCTTTTTTACATATATATTATATATGTTATATATATATATATATATATATATATATATATATATATATATATATATATATAATTTTTTTTTCTTTTTTACATATATATATATATATATATATATATATATGTGTGTGCGTTTTTATAAATAAATGTAAACAAACATTTTAAAATGTATTAAAACGTGTTTTAATTATACACTTATCAATGTAAAAAAAAAAAAAGAAAAGAAACTCGATTTAAAAAAAAAATGTATTAAAACATTTATTTGTCCATGCTAGCGGTTGAGGTGCAGTAAAACCCTGCTGTTGAGCCGTGCTTTTACCGCCCCTCAAACACTACCATCTTTTAGCATTAGAGGCAGCGGCTGGGCTTGTTCACACGTTGCGGCTGCAATTGTACTCTCTGTTGCTTTCAGCGGGTGTAGCACCCATTGACCGTGACCCATTCGAGCGAAAGGCGGCACTCTGCAAGCGGGCCTGCAACTGCGTGCAAAGCGGAGTTCAAGGGGGTTAAAGCAGGTTGTGCGGAGGCGATGCAACCCCTCCTCAGCCACCTCTCAAATTCTCTCTGCATGCGCGGGAGTGACACAGGTTTTTTTTTTTTTTTTTTTTAATTCAGATCGGCGGGTTCTTGTATCTACACAAGCGATATGGATGCAGGAATCCCCCTTGCTGGGACATTGTATTCTGACTGCGGGGACTCTCCACTGGCAGAATACACTGATTAGCGCTGCAGCTGATTGGCTGCAAGCTGCTGATTGGACAAGGTTTCCAGCAGTCCAAGAGAAGCTGATCTAATGATTGGCTTCTTTCTTACAGGGAAGGCTACACATAGATTGAAATATATCCAGTCCCTAGTGAACTGGACAAGTCCATACCTCCCAACTTTTTGAGATGGGAAATGAGGAACGCCTATCAGCAAAAGTATGCAGGCATAGGACACGCCCCTTGCCACGCCCCTTTAAAGGAGAATTGTACAAAAAAAAAACGTCGTTTGGGTAAACCCACAAGTGCTTTTTTTTTTTTTCCACTACTGTTCCTTTATATTGAATTTTGGAATTTACAAATGCAGCAATAATTTAGAAATCAGATGAAAGGTTTAGCGCTGGGAAACACTTTTTGATAGATAAAAAGTGCATTTTATATACAACTATATAGATCAGACCAAAATGAGGAGGAAAGAGGGACAGAGGGACATTGCTCCAAATCAGGGACAGTTGGGAGCTATGCAAATCTCAATCTGTGTGTACCCAGCTTTACCTTATCTCTTCCTCCGCTCCCTCCACTGCCCTGTGACTGTCCCCCTTAGCTTCTATGTAAGTAAGGCTATGTTTCCACTATTGCGTCCCCAAAGTCGCGCGATTTTGCCGCGATTTTTTACCGCGATTTTACCGCGACTTTTTACCGCGATTTGAAGCAATGCCTGTATCTATGGACCTCAAGTCGCATCAAAGTGGGACCAAAGTAGTGCAGGGACTACTTTGAAGTCGCTGCGACTTGAAGTCGCACAGATATGAACGGTACTCATTGGAAATCATGGGATACAATTTGTCATGCGACTTTTCAGTCCCAAGTCGCATGAAAAGTCGCACTAGTGGAAACATAGCCTTACTGGCTGTGGTCGCACTCTAGCCTCTCCATCATACCATACAGGGCATAGGTGTGCCCAGCCTATTGCATCAGGGTGTGCACCCCAAACGTATTAAAACATGGGCGGTGTTAGTAGAGCAGGGGACTTTTCTGTAGGGCCAAGGCTGGTGTCAGTAGGGCAGTGGACAGTGTAAGTAGTTTCTTATTTCTATTTAATTTTTTTTACAACTTTTTAGGAGCCCCATTGGGGGGCTTTGGTGAAATATCAACAGGGGGGATCTGCACCGCACAGGGTGATTGGGGTGTGCCCAGGCACACCCGGCACACCCCCTGCGCACACCTATGATACAGGGTGAATGTCTCTGTATGGTATGTGATGATGTCACGGCTTTGAGTGAAGAAAGAGAGCTTGGAATCAGGTGAGTGAAAGAGGATATCCGCTCTCCCCCCACAAGCAAGGATGGACTTTTTTGTTTTAACAGAAAAGTTTTATTAATGAACTAAGCATATACATAATCCATTCGTAAAACAGTGAGGTGTGTAATACTACATCGAACCAGCAGGTATACAGACAGTCATATGCACATAGCTGGTCAAAAAAAAAAGAGAAAAAAGACAGCATAGGAGTTAAAGTGATTGTAAAGCTTTGTTTATTTAAAAAAAACAAAAAACAAACATATCATACTTACCTCCACCGTGCAGCTCGTTTTGCACAGAGTGGCCCCCGAACATCGACTTCTGGGGTCCCTCAGCGTCTCCTCCCCGCATCAGATAACCCCCCTGGGAGAAGCGGTCTCTTGGAGGGGGTTACCTTGCGGGCGTCCATAGCTGCCGAATGTATGACTCGGCCCCGCACATGCCCCCCCCCGGCGCCCTGCGTCATTGGATTTGATTGACAGCAGTGGGGGCCAATGGCTGCGCTGCTATCAATCCATCCAATCAAGAGCCGGGAACCCCGGCCAGAGGAAGAGCGTGTCCCCGCTGGATGAAGTTCCAGGGCTCAGGTAAGTAAAAAGGGGGGGTTGGGGGGCTGGTCAACCCCTTTAAATGTCAGAGTACACCAAGTTATTGTCTATAGGGCATTAAGCGAAGGGTTAACATAATCCGCAAACAAATATAAAGAATGGACTTTTTTACTTTCCTGAAGTTGGGATGTATTATGGAATTCTATTCCTTGATGTTAATGCTCAGATTTTTTGCTAGGTTGAGAATTACTGGCTTACTGACTTCTGAGGTGCTACATACATGTATTTAACATACACATTATATTTTATTAAAAAAATAATGATTTTAATAAGATATATTGTGTATGTTGAATACATCTATGTAGAAGTCCCAGTAATTCCAAACCTGTTCAAGAATGTCACTTTTCTTTCAGTAACCCTTCCCTGCAAGCCTGCCCCAGGGAGAGCTGTACTGGGCAGGAAGCAGTGCTCTGGGGGTGCACTGTGATGATCTCTTCCGGCTCCGCCCTCTTTGCACTGTGATGATCTCTTCCGGCTCCGCCCTCTTTGCACTGTGATGATCTCTTCCTGCTCCGCCCTCTGTGCACTGTGATGATCTCTTCCGGCTCCGCCCTCTTTGCACTGTGATGATCTCTTCCGGCTCCACCCTCTTTGCACTGTGATGATCTCTTCGGGCTCCGCCCTCTTTGCACTGTGATGATCTCTTCCTGCTCCGCCCTCTGTGCACTGTGATGATCTCTTCCGGCTCCGCCCTCTTTGCACTGTGATGATCTCTTCCTGCTCCGCCCTCTGTGCACTGTGATGATCTCTTCCGGCTCCGCCCTCTTTGCACTGTGATGATCTCTTCCGGCTCCACCCTCTTTGCACTGTGATGATCTCTTCCGGCTCCGCCCTCTTTGCACTGTGATGATCTCTTCCTGCTCCGCCCTCTGTGCACTGTGATGATCTCTTCCGGCTCCGCCCTCTTTGCACTGTGATGATCTCTTCCTGCTCCGCCCTCTGTGCACTGTGATGATCTCTTCCGGCTCCGCCCTCTTTGCACTGTGATGATCTCTTCCTGCTCTGCCCTCATTGCACTGTGATGATCTCTTCCTGCTCCACCCTCTGTGCACTGTGATGATCTCTTCCTGCTCCGGGGGTGCACTGTGATGATCTCTTCCTGCTCCGCCCTCTTTGCACTGTGATGATCTCTTCCGGCTCTGCCCTCTTTGCACTGTGATGATCTCTTCCGGCTCCGCCCTCTTTGCACTGTGATGATCTCTTCCTGCTCTGCCCACCTTGCACTGTGATGATCTCTTCCTGCTCCGCCCTCTTTGCACTGTGATGATCTCTTCTTGCTCCGCCCTCTTTGCACTGTGATGATCTCTTCCTGCTCCGCCCACCTTGCACTGTGATGATCTCTTCCTGCTCCGCCCACCTGTACAGGGAGCTGTGAAAGCCCCGACTTAGCCAGTAAAACAACTACCGAGGAGAGAGACAGAGAGACAGAGACTCCAGTGGGGACTGCAGAGACCAGCTGTGGAGTAAGCAGACAGGAATTATTCAATGCTGCCTCTGTAGTCCCGGATATAGCATCCCTGATAGCAGGTGGCGAAGTGATATTCAGCTGTCAGGGATGCTGTAGCCGGGACTACAGAGACAGTATCAGAAAATGCGGCTGCCTGCTTGCTCACTCCGCTGCCAGTGGCTGCAGTTCTGCCAGAAATTTTACATTCCACTTATAAATAGTCACACTGGCAGCGCTATTAGTTAGCAGGGGCGCCGAACTGGAGTTGTCACACAGTGTGACAGAGAAAAAACCCTGGGGTATGCCTGGGCATTAGGGTGTGCCCAGGCACACCCAGCACACCCCCTGCGCACACCTATGAGCCTAACACAAAATACAAAAATCTGCGTCTGAGGACATTTTGTATACATGTATGCCCGATGAAGGTATTAAAAAAATAAAGATTGCCACGCTAATAAAAGTGGTGATTACCAAATATACATGAATAAATAATAGTGATCAGTCCATAAAAAAAGTCCAAAACAAGCGATGTGTGAAATATCCTTAGCAGTCGTATCTCAAGGATGCTAAACGACTAGACACCCGAAAGTGCACCTTTCACTGTGAAAGGCTGTGCCCTTACCGGATTGGCTGGACTCCACATTATAGGAGCCTAGTATAGCATGGGTTCATACAACATGAAAGATCCGTCCTCTGGATGTAGACAGGGTGATGTTGATATCAGCTCCACTGGTTACTCCCTTTCTTCCTCGCTCACAGGTAAAGTGCAAAAAAGAGGAAAAGATCGCCACATAGTATAAAACCGTGATGGTTTATTGAAATTCCAAAAGTCCAGCAAAACATGAAAAAAATACTCCTGGATAAAAAAATCAGCAGATTGCATACAAACTAGCGTGGTGTAACTGAGCATAAACTCTACCGTACTAGTTTCATCATAACTGACACCCCCGATGACGTCAGTTTCCCAGTGACGTCAGTTATGACGAAACTAGTAGGGTGGAGTTTATGCTCAGAAACTAGTTTGGTCATAACTGACGTCATCGGGAAACTGACGTCATTGGGGGTGTCAGTTATGACAAAACTAGTACGGTAGAGTTTATGCTCAGTTACATCACGCTGGTATGTATGCGATCTGCAAATTGTTTTATCCAGGAATATTCTATTCATGTTTTGTTGGACTTTTGGAATCTCAATAAACCATCACGGTTTTATACTACGTGGCAATCTTTTCCTCCTTTTTTTTTTTTTTGCACCTTACCTGTGAGCGAGAAAGAAAAGGATTAGCCAGTGGAGCCGATATCAACATCACCCTGTCTACATCCAGAGGACGGATCTTTCGTGTAGGAACCCATGCTATACTAGGCTCCTATAATGTGGAGTCCAGCCAATCCGGTAAGGGCACAGCCTTATTCTTATCGCGGTGAAAGGTGCACTTTTTTTATGGACTGATTGCTGTTGTTTATTCATGTATTTTTGTTTATCAAACTTTTATTAGCGCTGCAATCTTTATTTTTTATTGTCTTTACACAAATGTTCTTTTGTGTGATTGTCAGCTGCTGTTTTTTGATTTATTACTTTCACCTTTGTGATTACTACACATTTTTCCAGGTGCAGGTATTCAGGTAAGAGGAGCAGATAAGGGAGCATCAAATCCAACCCCCATCTGCTCCTCTTACCTGAATATCATGATTCTTACTAATCTGTTTATCATACAATCGTTGTCAAAAATTTGTGGAATTCACCTCCGCAACATCTCTAAAATTCGCCCCTTTTTAACAAATGAAACCACCAAGCTCCTCATTCACTCCCTTGTTATCTCTCACCTTGACTATTGCAACTCCCTTCTCATTGGCCTGCCTCTCCATAGGCTCCTCCCCTCTTCAGTCTATCATGAATGCTGCTGCCAGACTTATCCACCTTACCAACCGCTCAGTGTCTGCCAACCCTCTCCTCCAATCCCTACTCTGGTCTCCATTCAGTGTCTGCCAACCCTCTCCTCCAATCCCTACACTAGCCTCCATTCAGTGTCTGCCAACCCTCTCCTCCAATCCCTACACTGGTCTCCATTCAGTGTCTGCCAACCCTCTCCTCCAATCCCTACACTGGTCTCCATTCAGTGTCTGCCAACCCTCTCCTCCAATCCCTACACTGGTCTCCATTCAGTGTCTGCCAACCCTCTCCTCCAATCCCTACACTGGTCTCCATTCAGTGTCTGCCAACCCTCTCCTCCAATCCCTACACTGGTCTCCATTCAGTGTCTGCCAACCCTCTCCTCCAATCCCTACACTGGTCTCCATTCAGTGTCTGCCAACCCTCTCCTCCAATCCCTATACTGGTCTCCATTCAGTGTCTGCCAACCCTCTCCTCCAATCCCTACACTGGTCTCCATTCAGTGTCTGCCAACCCTCTCCTCCAGTCCCTACACTGGTCTCCATTCAGTGTCTGCCAACCCTCTCCTCCAATCCCTACACTGGTCTCCATTCAGTGTCTGCTAACCCTCTCCTCCAATCCCTACACTGGTCTCCATTCAGTGTCTGCCAACCCTCTCCTCCAGTCCCTACACTGGTCTCCATTCAGTGTCTGCCAACCCTCTACTCCAGTCCCTACACTGGTCTCCATTCTGTTTCTGCCAACCCTCTCCTCCAATCCCTACACTGGCTCCCAATCACCCAGCAAATTAAATTCAAAATACTAACCACGACATACAAAGCCATTCACAACTCTGCCCCGAGCTACACCACCAATCTTGTCTCCAAATATCATCCAAATCGTCCTCTCCGCTCTTCTCAAGACCTCCTGCTCTCAAGCTCTTTCGTCTCCTCCTCCCATGCTCGTCTCCAGGATTTCTCCAGAGCCTCTCCCATCCTCTGGAACTCGCTACCTCCACCTGTCCGGCTATCCCCTACTCTTGCTACCTTTAGGCGATCCCTGAAAACTCATCTCTTCAGGAAAGCTTATCACGTCTCTAACTAATCTTTTACCACTTTCATCAGCTCATTCCCCACAGTTACAACCTTTTGTACCACCTGCCCCACCCTATTAGATTGTAAGCTCTTCTGAGCAGGTCCTCCTTAATCCTCCTGTATCTTATTGTATTATAACTGTATTGTCTCCCTTTTATATTGTAAAGCGCTGCGTAAATTGTTGGCGCTATATAAATCCTGTATAATAATAATAATAATAATAATCATACACGTGATAGGTGAGTTTACTGCACACATCTTTTTGTGAAACCCACTAAGCCATTGACCATTGAGTAGTGTGTTTGTATGTCCTATTTATTGTTTATTGTTCAAAAATGTATTTATATTCATTTGTATATTATGATGTATAATTGTCGTTTACATTTATGTTGATATTTTCATATTTTTCTTTCTGTATTTTTTTTTTGTAGCTGGTATATGCCTTACAGCTCCTGAAGAAGCAACTAGCGAAACATGTTGAGCCATACAGGAATTTATATAGCTCAGCTTTATATGCATTAAATCGTCCTCTTTTATGTTGTGATAATTTTATATGTATGTTCTTTGTTACTGAGAGTCAAAATTGTTTACTCCTTTTTTTTTTTTAAATATTTGACGTCAATAAAATATTACATTTTTTTTTTATTTGCAAACATATCCTGTATACATTTGTAGCACCATAAAAATCCCCTTCTCCAGCTCTTCTTCTAAATTCAGGAATATTTTAAGCTCAACGTTTAGAGGCAGTAAAACGAACCCTTCTGGTTCGTGTTTCTGTTTTGGAGTTTTACGGGCAGAAAAAAAAATGCCAAACTCTCCTAAATTCGTCTAAACTCTGTACAAAAAGTGCTCTATATGAGCATTTTTTTTTTAAGCCAGAGGAACTGGCGTTTTCTTCTTAAGCCCAGTGTGCATGGAGCCTAAGGCTTCATTCACACGGACGTAAAAAAACATAGTTACAACCTTTTTTTTTTTTTTTTGTTAATAAATCTATTTACAGCTGCACTTCTTGACCACCCTCTGTATTTATATGTCATTACTTTGACGTTTATATACCGTTGTTATGGTAGCAGCTACCTGCCATGACCCCAGTATTTTTTTTTTAAACACTGGGCGATCCTCTTTCACATAAAAGTGGTCCCGGCAGCGGATTCGCCACGGGATCACTTCCTGGTCGTTTTCCCCGCTTACCGGAGCCATCGGTAGCGGCAGAAACTATCCGATCCTGTGGAGTGATGGGCAGGAAGTCAAGTGAGGGCAAGACAGCCCACACTCAACTCTATGCCCTTGGAGGACCGGAGCGACGTCTGGCGTCACTTCCACTCCACCTAACGCCCTTAAAGTGGCTTTTTCTTTATTAGTAAATGTAAAATGACATTTATTTATTTATTCATTTATTTTTTATTTTTTTGCTTTTAAGTGTAAATATGAGATATTTTGACGTCCTTTTGACCCCAAATCTCACAATAAAGAGGACCTGTCCTGATTATTTATATTACAAGAGATGTTTACATTCCTTGTCTTAGGAATAAAAGTGATCAAAACATTGTAAATATAAAAAATTAAAATTAAAATAAAAAAATAAATAAAATAAAATAAAATAATATAAAATTATAATAAATTATAATATAATATTATAATATAGGAAGAAATGTATTTATTTATTTTTTTAACCACTTTAAGACCAGCCTCGTTTTGGATTTTAGGTGTTTACAAGTTTAAAACAGGTTTTTTTGCTAGAAAATTACTTAGAACCCCCAAACATTATATATTGTTTTTTTTCTAACACCCTAGAGAATAAAATAGCGGTCATTGCAATACTTTTTTTTGCACCGTATTTGCGCAGCGGTCTTCTAACCGCACTTTTTTTGGAAAAACTTCACTTTTTTGATTAAAAAAATAAGACAACAGTAAAGTTAGCCCAATTTTTTTTATATTGTGAAATATAATGTTACGCCGAGTAAATTGATACCCATCATGCCACACTTCAAAATTGTGCCCGCTCGTGGAATGGCGTCAAACTTTTACCCTTAAAAATCTCCATAGGCGACGTTTAAAAAATTCTACAGATTGCATGTTTTGCGTTACAGAGGAGGTCTAGTACTAGAATTATTGCTCTCACTCTACCGGTCGCAGCGATACCTCACATGTGTGGTTTGACCACCGTTTTCATATGCGGGCGCTACTCACGTATGCGTTCGCTTCTGCGCACGAGCTCGTCGGGACAGGGCGCTTTAAAAATTTTTTTTTTTTTTTTTTATTTATTTTACTTTATTTTATTTATTTTTTCACAGTTTTTTTTTAAAAAAAAATTTGGATCACTTTTATTCCTATTACAAGGAATGTAAATGCATGACAGGTCCTCTTAAATATGAGATCTGGGGTCAAAAAGTCCTCAGATCTCATATTTAGACTAAAATGCAAAAAAAAAAAAAAAAAAAAAGTCGTTTAAAAAAATGACACAAAAAAAATTGTGCCTTTAAGAGAAGTGGGCGGAGCTGACGTAATGACGTCGCTCCGGCTGTCCTATGGTATAGAGACGGGTGGGGGCCATCTTGGCCTCACTCGTCTCAGTACCTCAGCAGTGACAGGTCCCGATCTCCTCCGCCGCTACCGACGGATCCGGTAAGCGGCGGAGGGTGCGGGAGAGCGGTGGAAGGGGGGGGTGGCACCTCTCCCGCCGCCGATAACGGTGATCTCACGGCGAACCCGCCGCAGAGACCACTGTTATCGTGTACAGAAACGCCGGCCCTAAAGATGGATACCTCGGTTGTGGCAGCAGCTGCTGCCGTTACCGAGATATCCATCTTTAAAAAAATGACGTATATATACAGTGAGCAGTCCGGAAGTGGTTAAAAGGACCATATCCCTTTACGCATACGTAAGTCGCACCCACATATGAAAATGGCGTTCAAACCACACATGTGAGGTATCGCCGTTATCGTTAGAGCAAGAACACTAATTCTAGCACTAGACCTCCTCTGTAACTCTAAACTGGTAACCTGTAAACATTTTTAAAGCTTCGCCTATGGAGATTTTTAAGTACCATAGTTTATCGTCATTCCATGAGCATGCGCAATTCTGAAGCATGACATGTTAGGTATCTATTTACTCGGCGTAACATCATCTTTCACATTATACAAAAAAATTGGGCTAACTTTACTGTTTTTTTTTTTTTTTTAATTCCTGAAAGTGTATTTGTTTAAAAAAAAAATTGCGTTTGAAACATTGAGAAAAAAAAAAAACATATGACAATTTAAACACATAAAAAAAAAAGGATCTGTTTATGGATCTTTTATGCAGGAACTTTTGTTCCTTGTCAAATGTTCAGTAACATTTTTACAGCCGTTTTATGGCAATGAGAATGTAGCCCAAGGGTAATTACACACAATATTCATGTATGAACCTGTCAGAAAATTCCTACGTAAAAACGTGAGGATGGTCCATTATCAGGAACCATGAATCAGACTGAGACAGAAGTATAGTTAAATCACACTTGTTTAATAATAATAATAATAATAATAATAATAATAATAATAATAATAATAACTAGATCAGCTACAATTTCTGGGGAAATTGTGTGAAGTGTTCTTGCCTCCACCTACAGTAGTCTACAACTGGAGTGGGCGGAGTAACTGGGAGGAGTGGCTTGAGTAACTGTTGTGTGGTTGGAGTGGCTGGAATAAATGTGAAAAGTGTTAAAAAGCTTAATATTTTAAAAAGTATAAATAGTAGTAAAAAAGTTGAAGAAGTCCCATCATTAGCTGAAAGAGCTGAACATTTTTTTCAAAAATGATTTTTTTTTTCAAAAATGATTTTTTTTCCCAAATTTTTTTTTTCTTTCCAAAATTTTTTTTTTTTCATGGGGTGGTTATAATGTTTTGGCTGATCATGGGGTGACCATAATATTTTGGCTGATCATGTTGTGGTCATAATGTTTTGGCTGATAATGGGGTGGTCATAAATTATTTGGCTGATCATGGGTTGGTTATAATATTTTGGCTGGTCAAAATGTTTTGGCTGATCATGGGGGGGGTCATAATGTTTTGGCTGATTATGGCGTGGACATAATGTTTTGGCTGATCATGGGGTGGACATAATGTTTTGGCTGGTCATAATGTTTTGGCTGGTCATGGGGGGGTCGTAATGTTTTGGCTGATCATGTTGTGGTCATAATGTTTTAGCTGATTATGGTGGGTCATAATGTTTTGGCTGATTATGGCGTGGACATAATGTTTTGGCTGATCATGGGGTGGACATAATGTTTTGGCTGATCATGGGGAGGTCATAATGTTTTAGCTGATCATGGGTTTGTTAGTTTTTGTCACCTCCCACTCTAGTTTTGAACATTTTGCCATTCATTCCTATAGGACCAATTGCGCCGCAAAAGCGCAGATATTTCGTGAACCATTCGGCAAAACGTAATAGCACACCAATCGGGAACAATCCGCACGTTTCGGTATATTACTGTCTATGTAGTGTAAAAGCTGTGGGAGGAGTTAGGGTGGTAAATTTGGCTATAATAAGAATAATACATATGTGAGATAACAGTAAGTGGTCTTGCTATGCAAGACCACTTAATAACAATAAGGTAAACAGAGTAAGCGTAGTCAAAACAAGCCAGAGTTCAGTAACTGGATTGGGTAGTCAGCCAAGCAAATGTCAGAGAGCCAGAGATAAATGTAGTAGTACAGCAAGCAGGATCAGGAGCCAGAAGGAACGTCAGCCGAGCAAGTCTTCAACAGGAACGCAGGAGAAAGTCTCTGTGATGTTGACAAAGGTGAAGGCAGAGATCAAGTGAGCTGGGCGACTTTAAGTAGGCAGGACTGACGAGCAGAATCAACAACAGCTGGGTAACTGTGGAGAGAGATAGGAGCTGGCAATTAGCCGACAGCTGAGCGGCCAGCTCAGAGAAGGAAGGGCTGAGCCCAGCCGTGACAGCATGGTGGTGGGAGTGTCATGGTCTGGGGCTGCATGAGTACTGCCCACACTGGGGAGCTACAGTTCATTGAGGGAACCATGAATGTCAACATGTACTATGACATACTGAAGTAGAGTATGATCCCCTCCCTTCGGACACTGGGCCGTGTGGCCGTATTCCAATATAAGAACCCCCAAACACACCTTCAAGATGACCACTGCCTTACTAAAGAAGCTGAGGGTAAAGGTGATGGACTGGCCAAGCATGTCTCCAGACCTAAACCCTATTGAGCATCTGTGGGACATCCTCAAACAGAAGGTGGAGGAGCGCAAGGTACAGTAAAATCACACTTGTTTATTAATAAAAATAAAAGGTAAAAAAAAAAAAATAAAAGGTAAATAGAGTAAGTGTAGTCAAAGCATAGCCAGAGTCCAGTAACCGGATCGGGTAGTCAGTCAAGCCAGAGTTCAGTAACCAGATCGGGTAATCAGCCAAGCCAGAGTTCAGTAACCAGATCGGGTAATCAGCCAAACCAGAGTTCAGTAACCAGATCGGGTAATCAGCCAGGCCAGAAATCAGGGATCCAAGTAGAGGAACAGCAAGCAGGATAAGGAGCCAGAAGGGATGTCAGCAAAGCCAGTCTTTAAACAGGAATGCAGGAGATGGTTTCTTGTGATGTGACCAAGGCGAAGGTAGGAATGAAGTGAGCTGGAGATCTTTAAGTAGGCGGGGCTGACGAGCAGATCCACAACAGCTGGTTAACTGTGGAGAGAGATGAGAGCTGGCAATTATCCAACAGTGGAGCGGCCAGGTCAGAGAAGGAAGGGCTGAGCCAGCCCTGACAATATTGTGTTTTTTTTTTCAAAATTGTCGCTCTTCTTTTGTTTATAGTGCAAAAAATAAAAATGGCAGAGGTGATCAAATACCACCAAAAGAAAGCTTTATTTGTGGGAAAAAAAGGACGTCAATTTGGTTTGGGTACAGCGTCACGCGACGGCGCAATTGTCAGTTAAAGCAACACAGTGCCGTATCGCAAAAAAATGGCCTGGTCATTGAGCAGCCAAATCTTCCGGGGCTGAAGTGGTTAAAGCATAAACAAATCGTAAAGTTCGTATAAAAACAAAGATAATCGACTGTGTGGGAACCTCAACTTTAGCGTCCTTGCTTCCACCAAACATACACAGTACAAACTCACCAGAACCAATTGCTGTCTAACATATAGAGTGCAAACTCACCAGAACCAATTGCTGTCTAAAATACAGTATAGAGCAGCAAAACTCGCTCATTACTCTTTAATCCTTCTTCACAAGGGGTGCACTCTGCATTTACTTGGATATATTAATATGTGAACTTGGCCATCACAGAGCGCACCAGGCGCGAGAATGGCAGGACTTACATGGACGCCCCTCCCGGCATTTGAGGTCTGCGCTGTAGCTGTCTTTTTTGGCTATAGCGAGGACGCAAGTCATTATTTCAACGCTTATTTGAGCTATATGATATGATTTCAATTTTTAGAGCACTGCATTTACCTATACTTAAAATTTGTTTGATGATCTGAATCCTTTAAGTGTGAAAAATATTACATAAAAAAAAAAAAAAAAATCAGGAAGGGGGGCCAAATACTTTTTCACAGCATTGTTTCCAATCTCGATTTTTCCCACATGGTTGGATAGGCAGAGGAGAAGCGGCTCAGTAAAACACTTTTGTCTGTAATTATTTTTAGTTTGCTGTTTTTATTATGGTGTTTTTCTTGCCCCGTCAACATTTTTGATCACCGTGTGATTCCGAACTGAGCTGGATCGGGCCACCATTACCTAATGTCTATGCCACCTTTTCTCGTGACTCGTGAGCACATATAATTAAAAGGTCATCTAAACAGCTTGTTAAACTGTGAGATCCAGCGAGCAGCAATAACATTATATAATCCGCTGTAATCATTTAATTCCTGTTATTATTTTTGTTACGCAATGAAGGCGCTCAGAATTGCCGGCTTTCCTCCATCTAGATGGGATCCCATAATGCCTAGAAAAACACAACACGTTTCTGGCTTCGCTTTGATTCTAATCTTCTTACGGAAGAGATTACATGGCCTATTGTCAGCCGGCTTGATGTGTCAGCTGAGAGTGTGTAAACATTTGCGGCGTCACATGAAAGGGGCGCTGGGAGTCCTGGGAGCGCCGAGCTCGCAATAATCTCCTGGAGGTCCCAGTGAAGCCACCAGATGAACACAGGAGATGCTCAGTTCAAATTGCATTAACCACTTCCGGACTGCCCGCCGTCATTATACGCCGGTACTTTGGCATAGGATACCGTTGTTATGGTAGCAGATAGCTGCCGTAACCCGTATTTTGTGAAACCGCGGGCGGTCCTCTTTCCGATAAAAGCGGTCTGCGCGGCGGATTCGCCACAAGATCACTTTTATCAGGGGCAGGAGAGGTGCCCACCCCCCTCCCGCCACGTTCCGGTCATCTCCACTGCTTACCGGAGACATCGGTAGCGGCAGAGACGATCGGGTCCTTTCCCCTCTGAGGCATAGAGTCAAGTGAGGGAATGATGGCCCCCCACTCGGCTCCATACCATTGGACGACGGAAGAGATGTCAAACGTCACTTCCGCCCAATGGTCTTAAAGGGGAAAATTTTTTTATTTAAAAAGAGATTTATTTTTTTAATTTTTTATTGCATTTAGGTGTAAATGTGAGATCTGAGGTCTTTTTGACCCCCAGATCTCATATTTAAGAGGTCCTGTCATGCTTTTTTTCTATTACAAGGGATGTTTACATTCCTTGTAATAGGAATACAAGTTATACAAAAAAAAAATGTTTCTAAAGTGACAGTGTAAAAATAAAAAGTAAAATAAATAAGAAAAAAAAAAATTTTTTAAAGGGCCCCATCCCGCCCTGCTCGCGCACAGAAGCGAACGCATGCATAAGTTGAGCCCGCATATGTAAACGGTGTTCAAACCACACATGTGAGGTATCGCCGCAATTGCTACGGCGAGAGCAATAATTCTAGACCTCCTCTGTAACTCAAAACTGGTAACCTGTAAACGTTTTTAAACGTCGCCTATGGAGATTTATGGAGGACGCACTGCTGCCTAGGGCGCCCGGCCACTGGTGTTCCTACTCTCTCTTCTTTCTGCAGCATGCAACTAAGTCTCAGCATCAGCAGGCAGCCGCCACTCCGTTCACACATAGTGTCAGAGGTACAGCGGCGGGGCAGAGGACTGTGTCTGTGTCCCGAATAAATGGGAGCAAGCAAACATTCATTGATGGGTGCTGGTAGGCTGCATTGATAGGCGCTGGTGAGGCTGCATTTAATGGGCACTGGTGAGGCTGCATTTGATGGGCGCTTCATTAAAATGGTGGGGTATACATGGGCAGGGCAAAGGGGGTGGAGTCAAGGGTGGAGCCAGGGGGGGCGGCAAAATGATGTTTTGCCTAGGGTGTCTAAAATCCTTGTACCAGTCCTGCTCACTTGTAATACATTGTAATCTGTTAGGATTACATTACTGTATCAAACCATTTTGCATCAGTTTTGTCCATAGAGCTTTGTCCAGTGCCCTACCTGCACTCTTACCGTTCTTTCTGCCTGGAAACTTGAGAACGTCCATGGCATCCAAAAAGCGTCCCTTTAGGTCAAAAGCGGTTTTAGACCAGCTAGAAAACAGCGATAGTGAATTAGAATCACTTGCAGAATTGAGTGATAGCGATTCGTGGGGAAATTCGTCATCAGACACTGATAGCGACGACATTGACGATTCTGCGACTGAACTCAGTGATGTGGGAACTTGGTGCTCTAGTGACCGTGGTACGGATCAGGCAGCGACCCCAAGATTCCCATTTACTGGAGCATCTGGTATGAAAGTAGATGTTGAACATGACAACCCATTGGCATGCTTACCTCCAGTGGCGGCTGGTGGGTTCTTCTTTTGGGGGGGGCGGCCAACAAACAGCACCCCCCCCCTCACGGGCGGTCCGGCACTTACCCATTTGTGTGGCGGGGCTGTGGAGTCCTCTCTCCAGCTCTCCTGGAGTGCGGGCAGCAGCCGCGGTGGCCCCGGTGTCCGCTCATCTAGCTTCCAGCTTCTTCCGCCGTGTCTCCTCTTCCGCCAAAGTGCTAGGCACCCAATAGGATCGCCTGACACTTTGGCCAATCGGGAAAAAGGTCTCACAGACCTGCCTCCTGATTGGCGGGGAGGAACTTTAGTTTGATAATAACGAAAATTCATTCGCTATGGTCACACAACTGGGTGGCCTCAGAGCGCAATGCTCTTCGTTCCGAGGCCTCCCTTTTTTGAAGCCTATTAGAGCCTCTGACTGTAATCAGGTGCTTCAAAAAAACACCCCCCGCCACTGGAATCCATGGCCACTGATATGTAGATCAGGGGGCCAGACGCATGGATAGGGGAGTCGGCGCCCGTGCGCCCTCTATGGACGGGCCACCACTGCTTACAATTATTTCTGACCAATGGGGTTATTGAAAAAATAGTTACTGGAACAAACCGGTACCAAGAGTAACAATTAGCTACTCTGCATCAGAAGTTTCCAAGAAGCAGAAAGTGGGAACCAGTGACCAAAGAGGACATTTGGAAATTTCTGGGCCTGATAATACTTCAGGGAGTGGTGGGAAAACCTCTGCAGAAGTGGTATTGGACAACTAATAAAATGACTTGCCACTCCATTCTTTGGCACGGTCATGTCAGAGTACAGATTTTCCCTGATTATTAAATATTTACAATAAATCAAAAATAAATTGCGCTAAATTCAATTGAACGGTTGTATAATATTAATGGATCTGTGTTTATATGCACATTAAGAAAGAAGAAGGAAGAAAGTCCATAAAGTGACGTGATGTTCAATAAATCCCTCAGTGCTTTACACTTTCACCAAAATATTCGTGAATTTTCAAGAAAAGCCTCCACCTCATAGAATGGCCGCTTACCAGCTCCTCATGACCTCCTGTTACGGGCGGTCTTTCACGCTTGTGGCTATATACCCAGTCAGGGCCTTTGATCGTCCAGGGGGATCGCGCTGTCAAGCTTCCACTGCCCAAAAATGAATTCGATCACATGTGAGCCCCAAAAAGAGATAATTCCTCTATAGTGTAAAATCTTTAGTGTTTATTGGTTTAAAGGTAGGTTGCACTTACATCAAAGAATAAAAGACGGCCGGCTAAAAGTAGCAGCCTGAGTATTGGGACTTGTGCAAACGCGGTGGCATCAGCACGTCGCTCCTTCCTACGAGTTTCGTCACAGATGACGTCGTCCTGGGGCACCAGGAAAAATATTTACACATCGAAAACATCGAAGAATTTGATGAAACTACTCATGCTGCACCAAAACTAAAGAAAATTTGGGAAGTATCTCAAATGATTCTAAAGAATTTCCAACGGAGCTATGTGCCAGAAAGAGATATCGGCATAGATGAAAGTCTAATGGCCTACAAGGGAAGGCTCGGCTGGGTACAATACATTGCATCAAAGAGAGCATGGTTTGGCGTAAAAAATCCTATGCGAATCGTCAACTGGCTACATTTGGAATTCAGTCATATACACTGGAAAAGGAACACAATTCAATCCACAATACAGCAACTATGGAAATTACAACATCTTCCATTCTTTTAATCATTGAGCCATTGCTAAATCACGGCTATTGCATAAAAAACTAACAACTTTTATACGTCTCCTGAACATTTTTTGAGTTTCTTCTGCAAAACAAAACAGATGTCTATGGAACAGTTAGGGTTAACCGGCTTGACATGCCACCAATGTTTGGCAATAAGAAGCTGAAGACTGAAGAACAGTGGCGGCCCGTCCATTAGGGGCGGTCGGGTGCCTCCCTCTCTATCCGCGCTACCCCCTATATGAATAAATAGAGCTCATGCTATGAATGAATCTATCCACAGCCACTGCGCCCACCCTCTATTCATGCATCTGGCCCCTTTCAGGTTGCTGGGCACGTGAATTACAGGGTGTTTTTTTTTTTGCAGCACCTGATTAGAGCCATAGGCTCTAATAGGCTTCAAAATAGGGTGGGCTCGAGGGGCACAGCTTTGCGCCATGAGCTCACCCAGGTGTTACAACAGCCAATGAATATTCGCTATTGAAACACTGATCCTCAATCCGGGCAATCAGAAGCAGGTCTGAGACCCATTTTCCAATTGGCCAAAAAGAGAAGCGTCCCAAGTGGCCGCCAGGAGGAGGGAGGAAACGGAAGCCGCCGCGATGCCCAGGGAGAGCAGGGGAAGGGAAAGCTGTCGGCGTCGCCACCGAGCAAGGGAAGCCACCGGTGAAGCCCGGGAGAAGCTTTGCCCACCCTAGATGGGGTAAGTGCTCTAGACCGACGGGGGAGGAGGGGTGGTACTGTTTGCTGCCCCCCCCCCAAAAAAAAATACCACCAGCTGCCACTGCTGGAAAAATGGTTGCCTGGCAGAAAGGCAAAATGATGGCACTGTGATGTTGTGACAAGACAGATGTGTGCCTAATGAGTACAGTTCATAATACCGCCATGGTACACACGAAAGGTGGGAAAGAAATCATGAAGCCATAAGTAGTGATAGACTACAATAACAGTATGGGAGGTGTTAACAGAGCCGAACAAGCAATGACATTCTACCCAGCAATGAGGAAACGCAAAAGAATTACTACAAGAAGATCTTCGGGGATCTTCTTGAGCAATGCTTGTGGAATGCCTACATTCTGCTCCAAAAAAAAAAAAAAGCGTGAAAAACCTGTGATTCATTCTGACTTCATTTGGGAAGTTGCCAAACGTATCTTTGTGAACCACCAAACACCATCAATGGTTGTGAATAGAGCTGGACGTCGTTCTGTTGGCGATGTCGACCTGGAACGCCTGACTGGTCGTCACTTCATGGACTACATCCAACCAACCGAGAAAAAGTCAGCACCTACGAGGATGTGCGTTGTTTGTTGCTCGAAGCGAGATGACAGCGGAAAGAAAATCAGAAAGGAAACCAGGTTCCCCTGTCCTGATTGTGACGTCGGACTTTGTGCAGTCCCATGTTTCAAAATTTTTCATACCCGGGATGTTTACTAAACCAATATGCAGTGTCTATTATTACAGTGACTAGTAATATTGCATCCTTGTTTGGAGAAAGTTCAGTGTTTTTGGTTTGATTACATTATCGAATAAAATTTATCATTATTATATTATACATTTTTTTTTATTTCAATAGTTTTTATTGTGCATTTCCAAGTTACAAACATTGTTACTTTGTCGTAATGCATGGTAAGAAACATATGGACATAAACATACTTGTAATATACTCAAAGATATACAAATTGGTCTGTTGAACAGATATTCGGGCAGATGAGTTCAATATTATCTTACTATATAATATTTCTGAGTTGTAACAGTGTTTCTCAGTTATATACCGGTAAGTAAGTTCTATATGAAATGCTACAAGAACATTTAAGGTTTGGGGAGGTTAGAATAGGAAGAGGGGGTAGGGGGTGGTAGGGGGTAGGGAGGGGAACATGCATGAGTAGTTATCAAGATTTGCAACCTAGTGAGTTCCTTATACCAATTCGACCAGGGGTTCCACATTTGTCTCAGCTTGGTGTGAGATTTGGTTATTGTTGAACAACAAAAGTGTCTCGTAATTGTGGTGAGTTTGAACCATTGTAACGACATCCAGAACAACTGGGGGTTTTATAGTTTTCCAGAGTTTTGTTACGTTGTGTCTAGCTGCTAGCAGTAGGTGGCTACTTACTTTCCTTTGAGCTACAGGTATGAGATCTATATTTAAGATTAGTAGAGCTAGATCAGGCGATGGTGATATGGTCAGTCCTGTAATTTGTGAAAGGATAAGGAAGACTTCCTGCCAGTATTAAGTGTGGGCATTCCCATAGGGTGTGGATTAAAGATCCCTGTGTTCCACAATTCCTCCAGCAATTGGGGGATGTATGATGATCAAATTTAGCTGTTTTATCTGAGATAAAGTATCTCCTTTTGAACAATGTTTTCTGTGACATCCCTCAGTGCTGTGCATTTTATGCCATCATAGGCGGATTTGAGAGCTCTTTGCCATTCTGTCTCCGAGTATTGGTCCAAGGCCAGTCCCAAGAAGGGACTGGATACATTTTTGTCTATATCTTGTAAAGAAGGATATAAAATAGGGAAAGACCTTTATGTCCAGGGACGTGGGGAAAATACAATGTGATAGCCTGTGTAGGAATGGAGATAAGAAGTTGTGGGTTGCTTTTAAGACAGTGGGCAATTTGCAGGTATTGGTAATGTGATTCTAGGCCAAGTTTTAGCTCTGTATTAAGGTTGCAAAAAATTTTGATCTTATTGTTACGTATTAGTTTATTCAGGGGTAGAGAATCTTGTTTAGACCATTTATGTATGTGGAGGTCAGGGATAAGCAATTTGAGAACAGGTAGGGGTAATTTGATGGGTGTTGGTGGGGTGCCTCTCCATGTGGTGGAGGTGAAGTTACGCCATGCTCTGACTGTTGCTATCATGGTAAGTGGGAGGAATTTGGGGGGTGCTGTTTTTGGATGTATGCTACAGATCCAATTTTTTTGATTTTTACCTGGGATTATATATTTTTCTATGGCTCCTCCATCGAGTAGAAGGTGTTGGAAGGAACCATTCTCTTAGTTGGGCCAGTATGTTTGCTTTATGACAGTCTGCTATATCCACTAGGCCTGAACCCCCTACTGATCTGTGTTTGACTAGTCCACTTTTAGCCACTCGTGGTTTTTTTCCTGCCCAAATGAATTTTTGTAGGGAAGCTTGGAGGGAGTTGGTGAAGCTTTTAGGTATTGGTATGGGTAGGGTTCGGAAGAGGTACAGAGTTTGAGGGAGGACTGTCATCTTAAATGCTGCCAGTGGGCCTGCCCATGAGAATTTGTGTTTTCGTAGTTGATGAAGGGACTGGATACATTTTTGTCTATATCTTGTAAAGTTGTCTTTGAAGAGGTTCTTTAAGTGTCTTGTTAGTGTGGTTCTGAGATATTCTATGCCTGTTCCTGCCCATTAAAAAGGGAATTTTGAAGATAAAAGATTACGGGCTGTGCCATCTACCCCTAGATCTAGGATATGTGACTTAGTGGTGTTGGCTTTGTAATATGACACTGTACCAAAGTCAAGTAGTAAAGAATACACCGCTGGTAGAGATGAGTATGGATTGGTCAGCATTAATATGATGTCGTCGGCAAACAAGCTAATCTTTTATGGTTGTATTCTCCCACTTGGAGACCTGAAATTAGTTTGGAACTTTGAATGCTTTCTGCGAATGGTTCGATGGATAGGTTAAAGATGAGAGGTGATAGGGGGCATCCTTGGCGTGTGCCATTTGATATTTGAAAGGGGTGGAGAGGATTTCTCTCATGTACACTCGGGCAGAAGGGACAGAGTATAATGCATTATGGCGGATAGTATGGAGTCCTTGAATCCGAATTTGTTAAGAACCTCTCTCATGTATCCCCAGTGAACTCTGTCGAATGCCTTCTATGCATCCAGAGATAGTAGCAGAGAAGGTGTTCTGTCAGTGCTGGCTGCGTGGATGAAGTCTATGAGTCTTCTCGTGGCGTCCAAAGCTTGTCTACCTATGACGAAGCCTGTTTGATCTGCGTTGATGAGGGGGAGAAATGTGCATATTCTAGAGCAGGGATATGCAATTAGCGGACCTCCAGTCCCATCATGCTCTGCCTCTGGGTGTCATGCTTGTGGCTGTCAGAGTTTTTCTATTCCTCATGGGACTTCTGCAACAGCTGGAGGTCCACTAATTGCATATCCCTATTCTAGAGGCTAACATTTTTGCATACATCTACATTGATGTATGCAACTATTTTACATCTACTTTGAGTATGGAAATAGGTCTAGAATTTTGAGAGGTGTCTGGGCTTTTACCTGGTTTAGGTAGGGCGACAATTATTGCAGATAAAATTTCAGGGGGAGGAGGAGGCAGTGTCATTGAAGAGGTTTTGAAGATGGGGGTTACCAAACTGTTTGTAGTATTCCCCTGGGAGGCCATCGGGTCCAGAAGATTTACCAATCGGAAAGGGAGTGGATTGCTTGGTCAATTTCTTGCTTTGAGAAGGGAGAATTCAGTTGTTTAATTGGTCTTCACTAAGGGTTGGGAGATGTATCTTGGATAGGAATTGCTGGATCACATCTTGAGAGGGTTGGGGAGTATTTTTGTCATTTTTGAGGTTGTAAAGGGAGTTGTAAAGGGAGTCGTAGTATGAGCTGAAAGCATTGGTTATGTCTTGTGGGTTTATTAATTTTACTTTTGTATAAGGGTAGAAAATATGGGGGATTGAGGTCTTGATGTGCTGGCCACGGATACATTGTGCCATAGCCTTCCCCGTCTTGTTAGAGGTAGAATATGATGTGGCTTTGAGCTTACGTTGTGCTATTTGAAAGGAATTTAAAAGAAGAGCACCTAATTCTTGTCGGAGGGCTAACAATTAAATTTTTAGGTCATGGGTTGGTTTTAATTTGTTTTGGGTGTCGATATTGGGGATTTCAGTGGTAAGCTCATCTAGACGCTACGTCCTCCTCTTTTTTGCCAATGAGCTTAGTTGGATCAGAATTCCTCTTGTGAGGCTTTATGTGCCATCCAGAGGGTAGAGGAGTGAGGGACAGATCCTTGGTTGTTTAGAAAGAAATCAGTCAAGTGGTTCTGGATTTGTCCAGCGTATGGGGATGTTTGCATGTCGTGAGTATTGGCTCTCCAGATTCTTGTTGGGTTTGAGGATGTAGAGGGTGTAATGGTGATGCTCACGGGAGCGTGGTCCGACCATGTAATGGGATCTATAGTTGAATTGTAGATTTTTTGTAGTACCCACTTGTCCACTAGGAAATAGTCAATTCGAGAATACGACTTGTGTGGGGCCGAGAAATAGGTGTAGTCTTTCTCTGTCGTGTAAAGGCATCTTATTTGGATCCTGCGATGGTGCAGACCAGGAATATATATCTACCATTGGGGTCAGATATTTTCTCGTGTCGAAGAAAAACGGTGGATTTGTTAATGGCAATTAGCACTCCTCCTTTCTTTTTGTCCTGGTTAGATGCTAGAAAGATGTGCGGGAAGTCTTTGTGGTGACATGGAGGGGAGGCGGAGTCAATAAAGTGGGTTTCTTGGGCACAGATTATGTCGCAATATGACTGTTTTGCCACCCGCCACAGTGCTGTCCTTTTCGTGGGATGATTTTGCCCTTTCACATTTAGCAAAATTATTTCAAGTGCCATGTGGTGTGTGTTGTAATAAGATAGTGTACTCACAGTTCGGTTGAGGCGAGTGGCAGTTGTTCCTTCAGTGGAGCTCTTTCGGTAGAGGTGGGTTTCAGGATGGTTACTGAGTATGCTGGTATGTGGTTTTTCATGGTGGTTTCTTGGGAGGTTTCCCGAGGTCTCATGCATGAGGGTGAAACAAAAAGAGTGTTAACATGAATCAAAAACACAACTTTCATAACTGTGCAACCTTGTACAAAACCAAGTAGGCTGCTTTTATACAGAGTTGGGGGAAAGAGTTCAATTGAAACAAGCCAAAACAGCTGAGGTGCCACTAAAGAGACATTAAGTGGATGGGTGTGGTAGCACCTTCTTTGGTCATGTGTCAGCGGTTTCTAGTGCAGATCCCAGATTGAGACTTGAGTCAGGGTGGGGGGGAGTTTGTCAGGCTTGTTATGAGCTCCAGGTTGGGGGGCTTGGGTGGGTATGATGCCCCATTCTCCAAGCAGAAAGAGGCCTTTCTCCAAAGATGATATAAAGTATGTGGCTCCATTGCATTCCACACTTATTTTGGTGGGGTATTTCCATTTATACGGTATGTTATTGTTTCGGAGTGATTTGGTAATCGTATTTAGCTGTCTGAATAGATCCAGGGTGTATTTGGATAGATCAGCATATATTTGTATGTTTGGATAGGGATCAGGGAGTTTCCCTAAGGTACGTGACTTCCGGAGTATTTGCTCTTTGGTAGAGAAAAAGTGCACCCTCATGAGCACGTCCCTGGGGGTTTCATTGGGCAGAAATGAGGGTTTAGGTATACGGTGTATACAATCTATCTTGAGCTCTAGCAGGGTAATTCTGGCTCAAGTGATTGAAAGAGCTCTGTGGTGTATTGTGTGAGGTCTTGGGCATGCACGGTTTCTGGTACCCCTCTTAATTTCACGTTGTTACGCCTTGAGCGATCCTCGAGGTCTGCTATTTTTGCACGCATCCAATGCCTTTCTTCTTCACTTTCCTCATTGGCGTCAATTACATCATTGACCGTTGTAGTGATATCTGTAACTGCATGCTCTACTTGTTTTACCCTATCTCCCATCATGCATGGACAGTTCTTATGAGAATTTATATGTGATGTTGGTAAAATCAGCATGTAGAGAGCGGTGTAATGAGAGAAGCATCTCTTTAAGCTGGGTGTCTAGTACAGGCTGATTATAGGTGGGGAAACTGGCTATGGGGGATTGGAGCTTTGTTTGTGCTATAGCTGGGGATAATATACGGCTCACACCTGTGTCTGCAGATGCTGGGTCCAGTCTCATCCTTCATTTGGCTGGGCTTGAGCAGGGAGGGCTGTGGAGTGGAGAAGCACTTCTGGGAGAGGATCCCCCAGCGCGCAAGTCGGTGTCAGGAAGGTCTGAGTAGTGAATGCTGCATGGCGTGGAGGAGGGGGCCGAGCTGCCGGCGCCATCTAGACCTCCTCCACCTTCAGGCCAGCGGAAGTAAGCTGTCAGTTTTTCAGGTTTGCAGTCTCCCTGCCGTGTCCGCGACATCTCCGGGAGGTAGCCGCTGTAGTCAGGGTGCTGTGCGGTAATTAGGAGATATTGAGCGGTGCTCTGTGCC
The DNA here is from genome assembly GCF_042186555.1 of Aquarana catesbeiana. Taxonomy (NCBI): domain Eukaryota; kingdom Metazoa; phylum Chordata; class Amphibia; order Anura; family Ranidae; genus Aquarana; species Aquarana catesbeiana. The sequence continues at coordinate 684,896,513 of NC_133327.1, read as the reverse complement.
TCCGATCGTCGCTGGTGTCTCTGTCAGGGCTCCGGATTCCTTTCTCGGGCAGCCATCCGCCGTGCGCGCTAGCCACGCCCCCTATATTATTAATTTTTATAATTATTTATTATATTATAATTGATGATTTTGTGTTTCAAACTTTATCATACCCAGGATGTCTACTAGACTCTTGTTTGGACCGATTTAAGTGAGTTATTCCTAAGAATTACAGGCCTACAATATAAAACAACAAATTTCCATGCAAAACAATGTACTGTACCACTTTGACATTCAAAAATACTGACATAATCAGACCGCCAGAAAGGTTAATCTCCACGGGGGGGGGTTTTATCTTTTGCTAAAAAAGCAAAAAAAGGCCGTAAATTTTGTAAAAAAAAAAAAAAATGTCATAGTTTGTTATCAAATTTTGCAAACAGGTAATCTTTCTCCTTCACTGATGTATGTAGATGAGGCTGCACTGATGGGGACTGATAGGCACTGATGAGGCGGCAGTGATGAGCACTGATAGGTCATACTAATGGGCACTGATAGGTCGCACTGATAGGTTGGGCACTGCTAAGGCGGCATTGGTGGGCACTGATAGGGTGCACTGATGGGCACTGATAGGCAGTACAGATGGGCACTAAGAGGTGGCACTGATGGGCACTAAGAGGTGGCACTGATGGGCACTGATAGGCAGCACTGATAGGTGGCACTGATAGGCAGCACTGATGGGTGACACTGATTATGAGGCACTGATGGGCACTGATTGGCAGCACTGATGGGCGCTGATAGGTGGCACTGGTGAGTAATGATTGGCAGCACTGATAGGTGGCACTGATTTGCAGCACTGGTGGGCACAGATTGGGACCGATGTCCCTGTAACAAAAGCTGGTTAGCCGGTCGCACTGATGGGCACTGATGAGGCAGCAGTAATGGGCACTGATGAGGCAGCAGTAATGGGTGCACTGATGAGGAGGCACTGATGGGTGGCACTGATAGGTGGCACTGATGAACACTGATAGGCAGCACTGATAGGTGGCACTGATTGGCAGCACTGATGGGCACTGATAGGTGGCACTGGTGGGTACTGATTGGCAGCACTGGTGGGCACTGATTGGCAGCACTGGTGGGCACAGATAGGTGGCACTGATTAGTAGCATTGGTGGGCATAGATTGGAACCAATGTCCCTGTAACAGAAGCCGGTTAAAAAAAAGCTGATAACCGGCTTCTCTTTACTTCCGTGATCAGCTGTCATTGGCTGACAGCTGATTACGTAGTAAAGGGCCGCTGTGATTGGCCCTGTACCCTGTTCTGTGATCAGCCGAAGGACTCGACCCATGATCGCGCGTGAAGCTGCCCGATCATGGGAGGACATCTATAGATGCCAGGACTGTAGCTGTCTTTCGGCTATAGCGTGGGTAATTACCACAATTATTTTTTCATCAACATTGAATCGTGCAATGATAAATAAATAACTGTACCCCTATAGTCCCAAATAAATGCACATGTAATCTAATATACTGCTTTGAGTTATGGTACCAGTGCTGGTACCATAGGAAATTTTTAGACTAGGTGAGCCATAGCATTATGACCACTGACAGCTAAAGTGAATAATCATTGATTATCTTGTGACAATGGCACTTGAAATTTGATGGGATATATTAGGAAGCAAGTGAACATGTTTTTTCTGAAGTTGATGTGTTGAAAGCAGAAAAAATGAGCAAGTGCAGGAATTTGAACATGTAGACAGGCGCAATCTGTATTCCCTTCTGTAGGTGGTGCTCAACCAAAGTGGCAATGCAGAAGAAAGTTGTGAGGAACTTGGTTCCTCTATCACTTCCTGCAGTCACAGGGAGACAGCTATCCGATTGGACGCTGGCGCCCCACATGACTTTGATGGCCAACTTGGGTCAGACCAGTGGCGGCCCATGCATTGTGGGTGCACGGGCACCACCCCCCAATCATTGATGGAGGTGAGGAGTGAAGGCTCATTGATGGAGGCGGGGAAGGAAGGCCCATTGATGGAGGTGGGAAAGAAAGGCCCATTGATGGTTGTGGGGAAGAAAGGCTTACTGATGGTGGTGGAGAGGTCAAGGCTCATTGATGGAGGTGGGGAGGGAAGACTCATTGATGGAGGTGGGGAGGGAAGACTCATTGATGGAGGTGGGGAGGGAAGGCTTATTGATGGAGGTGGGGAGGGAAGGCTCATTGATGGAGGTGGGGAGTTAAGGCTCATTGATGAAGGTAGGGAGGGAAGGCTCATAGATGGAGGTGGGGAGGGAAGGCTCATTGATGGAGGTGGGGAGGGAAGGCTCATTGATGGAGGTGGGGAGGGAAGGCTCATTGATGGAGGTGGTGGAGGGAAGGCTCATTGATGGAGGTGGGGGAGGCTCATTGATGGATGGGGAGGGAAGACTCATTGGTGGAGGGGGGAGGGAAGGCTCATTGATGGAGGGGGGGAGGCAGTGGCATTGGCAGGGGGGGGCTGACTGTGGCTGAAGCCCCGAGTGGGTTCCCAAAAAGCCCTGGGTCTCGAGTGGGTAAGGTTCTATTAATAGCCCCGAGCGCCGCCGAGCGCCGATCTGATGCAGAGCGCCGCCGAGTCACATAGCAGGTCCCGCCTTCTGGAGCCTGCAGCGCCTATGATGAACGTCCCACTGGTCTAATAGTTGGACCGCGGGACGTGTGATGTCCATCATAGGCGCTGCAGGCTTCAGAAGGCAGGAATTACAATGCGGCCGCCGCTCCACATCTGTGAGATCCCCGCTTGTAGCTCGGCTCTCCTCTCTCCTCTCAGTCCTCTGAGTCCTCTCCCTGCCTGCTGTGATGATGGGCGCGCACCGCACACCACGGCTGAGCTGCTGCAGGACACATGAAGTCTCCTGGCTTAGGTAGGTCAGTGTTTGTCACTACCGTCAGTGTATGTATGTCAGGTAAGTCAGTGTGGGTCAGTGTATGTATGTCAGGTAGGTGAGTGTGGGTCAGTGTATGTATGTCAGGTAGGTCAGTGCATGCCAGGTAGGTCAGTGTATGTAGGTCAGTTTATGTAGGTCAGCCCGTGTCAGGTAGGTCAGTGTATGTAGGTCAGTGTGTGTCAGGTAGGTCAGTATATGTAGGTCAGTGCGTGTCAGGTAGGTAGGTCAGTGTATGTAGGTCAGTGTGTTTCAGGTAGGTAGGTCAGTGTATGTATATCAGGTAGGTCAGTGCGTGTCGGGTAGATAGGTCAGTGTATGTAGGTCAGTGCGTGTCAGGTAGGTAGGTCAGTGTATGTATGTCATGTAGGTCAGTGTATGTATGTCAGGTAGGTCAGTGTATGTAGGTCAGTGCGTGTCAGGTAGGTCAGTGTATGTAGGTCAGTGCGTGTCAGGTAGGTCAGTGTATGTAGGTCAGTGCGTGTCAGGTAGGTCAGTGCGTGTCAGGTAGGTCAGTGTATGTAGGTCAGTGCGTGTCAGGTAGGTCAGTGTATGTAGGTCAGTGCGTGTCAGGTAGGTCAGTGTATGTAGGTCAGTGCGTGTAAGGTAGGTCAGTGCGTGTCAGGTAGGTCAGTGTATGTAGGTCAGTGCGTGTCAGGTAGGTCAGTGTATGTAGGTCAGTGTGTGTCAGGTAGGTCAGTGTATGTAGGTCAGCCCATGTCAGGTAGGTCAGTGTGTGTCAGGTAGGTCAGTGTATGTAGGTAGGTCAGTGTATGTAGGTCAGTGTGTGTCAGGTAGGTAGGTATGTATGTCAGGTAGGTCAGTGTATGTATGTCAGGTAGGTAAGTGCGTGTCAGGTAGGTCAGTGTATGTAGGTCAGTGTGTGTCAGGTAGGTCAGTGTATGTAGGTCAGTGCGTGTCAGTTATGTAGGTCAGTGCATGTCAGGTATGTAGGTCCATGTATGTATGTCACTGCGTGTCAGGTAGGTCAGTGCGTGTCAGGTAGGTCAGAGTGTCAGGCTGGTGAGTTTAGTTGTCAGCATTGATGGGCACCGGTAAGCCAGGCAGCAACCAGCAAATGAGCTTACCCCCCGCCACACAACCCCACTGCCCAGCCAAAAAACCCTGCGCCACTACCACCGCCATAACACGCCTACAGATACCACAGCGTACCTTCAGAGGTCTAGTGGAGTCCATGCCTCGTCAGGTCAGGGCTGTTTTGGTGGCAAAAAGAGACCTAATCTAACCTTAGATGTGGGCCGGCTGGAGTTCCTTCAAAGTATCATTGCCTTGTCATACCATTGTTTTTAATGGTTCTATATTTTGTACAATTCTTTTTTCTATATGATTTGATGTGTTTGTATATGTTAGTTTGTACCAATAAATTGCTTTTTTTAACATATCGGTGTTGCCGTTAAAGTCCCATTTCCTTTGGGGGTATTTTTATTTTTTCCTATTGGGGATGTTGGCAACCTTCTGGTCTAGCTTGATGGTCCTCCTTTTTTAGAACCTTAGATGGGAGGTCATAATGTTATGGCTGATCAAGGTACTGTATATCCATATATACCTGGGTTGCCAATCGCCAGTGAATTTACTGTCAGTTTGTAAAAATCTGTGATTTTTTTTACAACTGCCAGTAAACATCAGGGGCTGATCATTTCATGCTGTGTTGACTTTTTAAGTGTAAATCAAGCAAATGACTTTGTTCTAGGTATTGTCAGTGTTAAGTTTTACTCTTTATTGTAGCAAAACAAAGTTCCGCCAGTTTCCAAAGTTTTATACAACAAAAATAGAACATAAAAAGAACAAGCACAAAGCAGGACAAAGTGGACAACTGTACAAAAAGTAATAAAGCAAGAGGTCGGCCATTTAATTACAAGTGTAGTTGGTGTCGTTTCACAGCATGACCTAATCATTATATATGGTAATTACGTGTAAAAATAAAATTCAGCAGTCAGTTCATTTGTTAACGAGGAATACGTGCAATAAAGGCCTTTCTATCTGGTTAAAGAATAACAGTGGTTAGTGTGTTCATTATTGTACTGAACATGCAAAGTAGAGTATATTTTGTGCAGTGGGGGAGGCTACATATGAATTATTTATCCCAAAGACCAGGGTCACCAAAGAGCACTGAGCCACAATGGGGCTTTCTCAAAGGAGAAATCCCAAAAAATCATTCAGGATAGTGGGTGAAGCCAATAAAAATCATTACTTTATAACCCATAAGTCAACCATACAGTGGCGACCCGTCCATTAGGGGCGCAGGGGTGCCGCCCCCTCTATCCTTGCATCCGGCCCCCTGATCTACATACAGGGTGCCGGACTATGAATTCCAATGGGGGGGGGGTGTATTTTTGAAGCACCTGATTAGAGCCAGGGGCTCTAATAAGCTTTAAAAAAAGGGTGGGCTCCGGGCGCAGGGCACTGTGCCCCATTCCCACCCAGTTGTGTGACAATAGCGAATGAATATTCGCTATTTTCACACTAAATCTCCTCCCCGCCAATCAGGAAGTGGGTTGTGAGACCCGTTTCCCAATTGGCCAAAACATCAGGGGATCCTATTGGACGTCTAGCGCCTAGGAGGAGGAGAGCAACGTGAAAGCTGCCTTGCAGGAGCAGAGGACGCCGGAGCCGCTGCCCACAGCCCGCCGCCTAGATCGGGTTTGCCGTGCTGGAGCATAGGACACCGGAGCCACTACCTGCAGCCCGCCACCTAGATGGGGTCCACTGTGCTGGAGCAGAGGACACCGGAGCCGCTACCTGGAGCTCGCCACCTAGATTGGGTCCACTGTGCAGGAGCAGAGGACACCGGAGCCGCTACCTGCAGCTCACCACCTAGATCGGGTCCACCGTGCTGGAGCAGACGACACCGGAGTCACTGCCCGCAGCCCACCACCTAGATCAGGTCCACCGTGCTGGAGCAGAGGACACTGAAGCTGCTGCCTGCAGCCCGGCACCCGCCACCTAGATCGGGTCCACCATGCTAGAGCAGAGGACACTGGAGCCGCTGCCCGCAGCCCGCCACCCACCACCTAGATCGGGTCCACCGTGCTGGAGCAGAGGACACCGGAGCCACTGCCCGCAGCCCACCACCCACCACCTGGATCGGGTCCACCATGCAGGAGCAGAGGTCACTGGAGCTGCTGCCCGCAGCCCGCCATCCACCACCTAGATCGCGTCCACCGTACTGGAGCAGAGGACACCGGAGCCACTTCCCGCAGCCCACCACCTAGATGGGGTAAGTGCCGGACCTACATATGGCGGGCAGGGGAGGAGTTAGTGCCGCCGCCCGAGGGGGGTGGTTGTTTGCCGACCCCCCCCCCCAAAAAAAAACACTAGCTGCCACTGCAACTATACATCCACGGCTACTGGTTTATAGAACAGATAATGCCTAATAATATAGAGCACAGTGGCGGGACAAGGTGAAAATGACAAATAATGCATAGCATGTGTTCAATGGCTGCACTAGTGCAGGGTACAGAAATACCATGGGAAGCCAGACTGAATTGGTGTGTGTGTGTGGGGGGGGGGGGGTTATGGCGTGAAATGTACCCAACATCTTCCAGCTATGCCACGAGTTTAAGTTCCTCCTAAAGATGAAATGTTGTAGACCATGCTTTCGTAATACAGACACGGCTTAGAAAAGCTTGTTGACCTTGTTAATGAGTGACCCATCCTACAGGCTGCTCAGTGATCAGTGAGAAATTCTCGATGGCCCAGACAAGCTTTTTTTTTTTTTTTTTTACCTGTTCTTGCCGGTGTAATGCATATATACTGCGGCACAGAGGATGGACCTCTAAAGTAGAATTCCAGGCAAACCCTCACTAGCCCTAAAATGTCTATCTTTCCTCTCCCAACACCTATGCTATATAACCTGTAAGAGAGATGGCCATTCTTGCTTATTTTCAGGACAGTCCAGTGCAGTCTTGTGATCCAGCTCCCCTATTTCAGCCAGCGGTGGTTACAGGGAAGAGGAGGAAGCACCGACAACGGCTGGGCCATGGGAACATATGGGTGACGTCACCGCACCCAGGCATAACCAGCCATTGTCAGAGTGCTCTCTCCACTCCCCTGCAGCAGTGCTGGCTGACACGGGGGAGATTAGGTGGCCGCACCACAGCGGGCTTAAAATAGATAAATATATACATCTTTCTCTTTCAGATTAGTCAGACTAGAGGGGGGGAGGGGGACACTTTTAAGACTAGTTAGGGTTTTCCCAAAATTCTACTTTCACATCCAGCTGTGTAATATTGAATGCAAAGCGCCACACTCCTAAAAGGTCCTAGGTAAGGATTGAAAACGGCCTCAGCCCAGGTTCCTCCCAGGCTATGCCCACTGATGCATTTCGCCTTGCCCACTGGGCTTAGTCTTTTGTCACTTCTAGGGTCACAGCTGTAATTCCTTGGCTAATATAGCCAATGTACATTGGTGGGCAGGAGAGACATTGGGAAGGTAGAAGAACACTGATTGCTCCATAAAGAGTACCTGTTATGCCGCGTACACACGGTCGGACTTTTCGTCTACAAAAGTCCAACGGACGCTGACGGACTAAAGCTGGCTGGTAATCCGATCGTGTGTGGGCTTCTCCGGACTTTCAACGGACTTTTTCAGCCTCAAATCCGACGGACTTTAGATTTGAAACATGCTTCAAATCTTTCCGACGGACTCGAGTCCGGTCGAAAAATCCGCTCGTCTGTATGCTAGTCTGACGGACAAAAACCCACGCTAGGGCAGCTATTGGCTACTGGCTATCAACTTCCTTATTTTAGTCCGGTGTACGTCATCACGTAAGAATTCGACGGACTTTTGTGTGATCGTGTGTAGGCAAGTCTGTTCGTTAGAAAGTCCGCCGCAAGTCCGTCGAAAGTCCGTCGAAAGTCTGTCGGACAGGCTGTCGGACTTTTGTAGCTGAAAAGTCCGACCGTGTGTACCCCCCATTACCTGCCTGATGCTAGTACATAGGGGGCTTGTTAGCCCCATTGTGATAGTAATAAAGTAAAATAAATCCCCTGATCCCCTGCTGATTTTGTAAGTTTGCCCAAAAAGAAACGATCGGTCTATAATTTTAATGGTTGGCTTATTATAACAGTGAGAGACAAAATAACAACAAAAATATCCAGAAAAACGCATTTCAAAAAAGTTATAAATTAATTTGCATTTTAATGAGTGAAAAAAGTATCTGTCCACCCTTCACAAAACATGACTTAGTACTTGGTGGTAAAACCCTTGTTGGCAATCACAGAGGTCAGACTTTTTTTGTAGTTGGCCACCAGGTTTCTAAACATCTCAGGAGGGATTTTGTCCTCTTTGATCCTCTCCAAGTCATTAAGGTTTCCAGGCTGACGTTTGGTAACTCGAACCTTCAGCTCCCTTCACATATTTTCTATGGGATTAAGGTCTGAAGACTGGCTAGGCCCTTAATTTGCTTCTTATATAGCCACTCCTTTGTTGCCTTGGCCGTGTGTTTTGGAAAAGAAGAACCACCGTAGGGACCATATGTGTCTCCAATGTGTGTTGCCAACATTCCTTAATTACATATATGGAACAAGAAGTACCCCCCCCCCCCAGGACTTTATGGGCAGACTGCGATAAACACTTGTATTAAAATGTTTCAAAAAAGTTTATTAACCACTTCAGCCCCCGGAAGATTTTACCCCCTTCCTGACCAGAGCACTTTTTTGCGATTCGGCACTGCGTTGCTTTAACTGACAATTGCGCGGCCGTGCGACGTTACACCAAAACAAAACTGACATACTTTTTTCCCCCCACAAATAGAGATTTCTTTTGGTGGTATTTGATCCCCTCTGCGTTTTTTATTTTTTGCGCTATAAACAAAAAAAGAGCGACAATTTTGAAAAAAATTCAATATTTTTTTCTTTTTGCTATAATAAATATCCCCCAAAAGTATATAAAAAAACAAATGTTTTCCTCAGTTTAGGCCAATATGTATTCTTCTACATATTTTTGGTAAAAAAAACGCAATAAGCGTATATTGATTGGTTTGCGCAAAAGTTATAGCGTCTACAAAATAGGGGATAGTTTTATGGCATTTTTATTATTCATTTTTTTTTTAGTACCAATGGCGGTGATCTGCGATCTTTATCATGACTGCGACATTATGGCAGACAGGTCAGACACTTTTAACACTATTTTGGGACCATTGTCATTTATACAGCTTTCAGTGCTATAAAAATGCACTGATTACTGTGTAAATGACACTGGCGGGGAAGGGGTTAAACACTAGAGGGGCGATCAAGGGGTTAAGTGTGTCCTAGGGAGTGATTCTAACTGTGGGGGGGGATGGGCTACCACTGACATGACAGAGATCACTGCTCTCGATGACAGCAGAAGGTGAGTGGGGAGAGAGGACTGAGCAGCAGAGGATCAGCAGAGCTGGTGGACTGGAGCAGGAGAAACTAGCAGATGTCGCATGCGATGTGCCGTTTGGGAGCAATATAGCGGGAGGTGAGCGGTGACCAGAGAAAAAGGAGGATCAGCAAACCAGACGATCAGCAGAGCTGGGGGTTACTACTAAGTAGGGGTTCAGCAGAGCTAAGAGTTACTATTGATGGGGGGATCAGCAGAGCTGGGGGTTTCTACTGAGCAGGGGTTCAGCAAAGCTGGCTGTACTACTGAGTGGGGCATCAACAGAGCTGGAGGTACTACTGAGCAGGGGATCTGCTGAACGAGGGTACCAATGAGCTGGGGATCTGCTGAATGGGGGTACTACTAAGCTGGGGTTTTACTGGGCCCCTTTAAAACAAATTTGAAAATTAACACACACCAGGGGCAACCCGTCCATTGTGGGCGCACGGGTGCCGCCTCCCCTATCCACCCCCGCTGCCCTCCCTATCCATGCCCCTGTCCTCTTTCAGGATGCTGGGCGCATGGATAGGGAGGGCAGCGGTGGTGGATAGGGGAGGCGGCACCCGTGCGCCCACAATGGACGGGTCGCCCCTGGTGTGTGTTAATTTTCAAATTTGTTCCTATGGTGGGGTGTGGTGTTTTTTTGAAGCACCTGATTAGAGCCAGAGGCTCTAATAGGCTTCAAAATAGGGGGGGCACCAGGCGCAGAGCGCTGGAGCCCACCCAGGTGTGTTGCAACAGCAAATGAATATTCGCTGTTGCAACACTGATCCTCCTCCCGGCCAATCGGAAAGCGGGTCCTGACACCCGTCACTCGATTGGCTGAAAGGACAGGCGATCCTATTGGACACCTAGGAGGAGGGGAAGGGACGCACGGCGGAAGCGAGGAGGAGAAGGCACAGGAGCCGCTGCCTGATGCCCGCTGCAGCCTGATGTCCGCCGATACCTCGATCCCCGCCGCTGTCCGATGTGCCCGCCGCTGCCCGATCCCCGCCGCTGTCCGATGTGCCCGCCGCTGCCCGATCCCTGCCGCTGCGCGATGTGCCCGCCTCTGCTTGATCCCTGCCTCTGCCCGTCGTGCCTGTTGCTGCCTGATCTCCTGCTGCTGCCCGATGTGCCCGCCGCCTAGATGAGGTAAGTGCCGGTGGACCGGCAGACAGCGATGGGGGGGGGTTTGGGGTGCCGTGGGGGAGGGGGGTTGTTTGCCGCCCCCCCCCCAAGCAAAAAGACACCAGCCGCCACTGACACACACACAAAGCATTTGTCAAGCTTCAATAAAAGCATCACTGAAGCATCAAAAACACATCAAAAAAGCATGTTGAAGGGGTTAGTAGGTGCTTTAATGTGTGTTACAGTCGAGGCGAGTGTGAATGAGCCCTTTACTAGCCGGATGACCAGGTGAAAATGAAGGAGAAAAAAAAAACTAAAAAAAAGAAAAAAAAAGCAGCCTTTACATCGAAGGATTGGTCAGCTGTAATATATGACATTTTTGTTACTTTTGTAAAGGTAGGAAGTCAAAGATTTGGTTATAAAGCTGCTTCCCGTCTTTTTTGCCGGTTGTATCTTCGGGTCGGTCTTTCCACTCACAGTTCTGGACAATGGTAAAGGGAGGGGGGGGGAGGGGTACACGGAGGGATGGGGGGGGTACTCGGAGGGATTGGGGGGGGGGATACTGGGAGGAATGAAGCTCTTTTTGAGTCCTTGTAAAATTTCCAGTCACAAACAGACGATGCCGCCAGTGACAGATGCAAGGTTCCGCCGAGTTTATAGAAGATAACAATGGGGCGGTCATTGAGGTGAACCCGATGTCAAGGCCCACTAGTCGGAGAGAGAAGAGGAAAACTCCACTCCGTCCCGCGTTCAACCGTCGTCTTCTACTACCATGGGAATTTCCATAACTCGGGGGGCTCAATTTAACCCCTGCGAGGCTCAGCATCAGAATTTGACAATTGGATTAAAATGTTGCAAAGCTTGCCAACTAGTTCATCCGTCAAATTCAGTTTGAAACCAATAGATAAATAAGATATAAAATTTCCAGATCCTGCATTTAAAATCAAAAAACAAATTTCACTCCTTGTGATGAAGATCCAGTCCTAGTGGATTGTGCATGATGGTGGGCAGGTAGCTCAGCCCCAGCAATGACGAAGCTCCTTGGGCCATGTTTGGTCAAAAACGTCGGCCAGCATCCCCGCCCCTTTGTTTACATTTACCTGTCGGTCAGGAATCCGTCATACGTCGAGGAGAAACGTGTATTTCATTTCAGTAGGCGTCATTCATCATGACTGATGAGAATCTGCATTGCTCAGCAACATAGTTATCGATGGATTTATATTATGGGACATTTTTTAGGATTTATCCTAAATAAAGCACAGGTTAAAGTGTGTTTATTTACTGTTTATATAGTTACATAGTAGGTGAGGTTGAAAAAAGACACAAGTTCATCAAGTCCAACCTATGTGTGTGATTATATGTCAGTATTACATTGTATAACCCTGTATGCGGTCATTCAGGTGATTATCTAATAGTTTCTTGAAACTATCGATGCTCCCCGCTGAGACCACCGCCTGTGGAAGGGAATTCCACATCCTTTCCGCTCTTACAGTAAAGAACCCTCTACGTAGTTTAGGTTAAACCGCATTTCTTCTAATTTTAGTTAATGTCTTATTAAATTCCTTTTCACTGAAAAGTTTTCTCCCTATTGTGGGGTATTTAGAAATTGAAATCATATCCCCTCTCAAGCGTCTCTTCTCCAGAGAGAATAAGTTCAGAGCTCGCAACCTTTCCTCATAACTAAGATCCTCCAGACCCTTTATTAGCTTTGTTGCCCTTCTTTGTACTCGCACCATTTCCAGTACATCCTTCCTGAGGACTGGTGCCCAGAACTGGACAGCATACTCCAGGTGCGGCCGGACCAGAGTCTTGTAGAGTGGGAGAATTATCATTTTATCTCTGGAGTTGATCCCCTTTTTAATGCCAATATTTTGTTTGCTTTGTTAGCAGCAGCTTGGCATTGCATGTCATTGCTGAGCCTATCATCTACTAGGACCCCAGGTCCTTTTCCATCCTAGATTCCCCCAGAGGTTCTCCCCCCAGTGTATAGATTGCTTTCATATTTTTGCCACCCAAATGCATTATTTTACATTTTTCTACATTAAACCTCATTTGCCATGTAGTCGCCAACCCCATTAATTTGTTCAGATCTTCTTGCAAGGTTTCCACATCCTGCGGAGAAGTTATTGCCCTGCTTAGCTTAGTATCGTCTGCAAATACAGAGATTGAACTGTTTATCCCATCCTCCAGGTCGTTTATGAACAAATTAAATAGGATTGGCCCCAGCACCCTGGGGGACCCCACTACCCACCCCTGACCATTCCGAGTACTCCCCATTTATCACCACCCTCTGAACTCGCTCTTGTAGCCAGTTTTTAATCCATGTACTCACCCTATGGTCCATGCCAACGGACCTTATTTTGTACAGTAAACGTTTATGGGAAAATGCTTTTGCAAAATCCAGATACACCATGTCTACGGGCCTTCCTTTATCTAGATGGCAACTCATCTCCTCATAGAAGGTTAATAGATTGGTTTGGCAAGAACGATTCTTCATGAATCCATGCTGATTACTGCTAATGATGCCCTTCTCATTACTAAAATCTTGTATATAGTCCCTTGTCATCCCCTCCAAGAGTTTACATACTATTGATGTTAGGCTAACTGGTATGTAATTCCCAGGGATGTATCTTGGCCCTTTTTTAAATATTGGTGCTTCATTGGCTTTTCTCCAATCAGCTGGTATCATTCCGGTCAGCAGACTGTTCGTAAAAATTAGGAACAATGGCCTGGCAATTACTTGACTGAGTTCCTTAAGGACCCTCGGGTGCAAGCCATCTGGTCCCAGTGACTTATTAATGTTACGTTTTTCAAGTCTATTTCTAATGCTGTCCTCTGTTAGCCATGAGGGTGCTTCCTGTGACATGTCACGAGGATAAAGATTGCAGTTTTGGTTACTGAAGCCCCCCGATTCCCTCGTGAAGACTGAAGAGAAGAATAAATTCAATACCTTCACCATATCTCCATCCTTAGTAACCAGATTCCCTTCATCATTTTTTATGGGACCAATATGATCTGACCTCCCTTTCTTACAATTTATGTACTTAAAGAATTTTTGGGGATTTTTTTACTCTCCTCCGCTATGTGCCTTTCATGTTCTTAGCAGTCCTGATTGCACCCTTACATTTCTTGTTGCATTCTTTGTAAAGTTGGAATGCTGATGATGATCCCTGATGATCCCTCAGCCTTCTATTTTTTAAGAATGAGTAAGGGTATTACACACCCCTTACTGATTCACATAGGGGAGGGGGGAGGAATTATCTGAGCTTCCATATACCAAAAAGCCCCCCACCCACAGACTCCCCACAATCACCTGGCCAGGGTTGTGGGGAAGAGGCCCTTGTCCTCACCAACATCACAATTTTGTGCTTTGACAGGGATGACCCCCATGGCAAGGTACCCTAGCTATGTTGTTTTTGTGAATAAGTAGGGGTATTAGGGCCCTTATTGATTCACATGGGGGGAGGGAGTGGCAATTTCTGGGGCCCCCTTTTTTTCTTAAAGGGGGCTTCCAGATTCCAATAAGACCCCCACCCACAGACCCCCAAGGGTTGTGGGGAAGAGGCCCTTGCCTTCATCAACATGACAATAATATGCTTTGACAGGGGTGACCCACATGGCAAGATACCTCACCCATGTGGAGGGTATGTTTATATTTTTTGTGCTCTAAGTATTAAGTAGTAGATTAAGTAGCATTTATAGCTCATGTAGCTTTTCAAGTTTTAGGCTTCAAACTACAGGCATCTGAGCACTCATAAGTGAACAGTCACCACTGAAATACATGGAATTAATTTTATGGGTACACCTAGTTGTACTGCCTTATTTCTCTTGTTATACTGAAAAACTAAATCTCAGTAAAAGAAATACATGAAATTAATTTTGTAAAGGCTGGAAGTACGCCCACAATGGACGGGCCGCCACTGGTGTGTGTTAATTTTCTAATTTGTTCCTATGGCGGGGGCGTGTTTTTTGAAGCACCTGATTAGAGCCAGAGGCTCGAATAGGCTTCAAAATAGGGTGGGCACCGGGCGCAGAGCATTGCGTCTGGAGCCCACCCAGAGTGTTTCAACAGCAAATGAATATTTGCTGTTGCAATACTGATCCTCCTCCCGGCCAATCGGAAAGCGGGCCTGATACCCGTTACTCGATTAGCTGAAAGGACAGGCGATCCTATTGGACACCTAGGAGGAAGGGAAGAGATGCACGGCGGAAGCGAGGAGGAGAAGGCAGAGGAGCCGCTGCATGATACCCGCCGCAGTCTGATGTCCACTGATGCCCCGATCCCCACTGCTGCCCAATCCCTGTCGCTGCCTGATGTGCTTGTCACTGCCTGATCCCCTGCCACTGCCTGATGTGCCCGCCGCCTAGATGGGGTAAGTGCCGGTGGACTGGCAGACAGCGATGGGGGGGGGGTTTGGGGTGCCGTGGGGGGTGGGGGTTGTTTGCCGCCCACCAATCAAAAAAACACCAGCTGCCACTGACACACACACAAAGCATTTGTCAAGCTTCAAAAAAAGCATCACTGAAGCATCAAAAACACATAAAAAATGCACGTTGAAGTGGTAGTAGGTGCTTTAATGTGTGTTACAGTCGAGGCGAGTGTGAATAAGTCCTTACTAGCCGGATCACCAGGTGAAAATGAAGGAGAAAAAAACCTAAAAAAAAAGGAAACAAAAGCAGCCATCACATCAAAGGATTGGTAAGCTGTAATATATGACATTTTTGTTAATTGTGAAAAGGCAGGAAGTCAAAGATTTGGTTATAAAGCTGCGGTGAACTTTCCCCTCTTTTTTTCACACCAATGCTGGTTGTATCAGGGCGATCTTTCCACTCACAGTTCTGCATGATGGCAAAGGGAGGGATGACTGTACTACATACCCCTTACTCATTCACAAAGGGGAAGAGGGAGGACATGGCAGTATCTGGGCCCCCCCCCCTTAATTTGTTAAGGGGGCTTCCAGATTCCAATAAGCCCCATTACCCCCCCCCATCACAGACCTAACCCCCACCACAACCACTGGGCAAGGGTTATGGGGAAGAGGCCCTTGTCCTCATCAATTTGGGAATAATGTGCTTTGACAGATGTGTCCCCCCTGGCAAGATACCCTACCCATGTTGTTTTTGTTGAATGAGTAGGGGTACTCTATACCCCAATTTATTCACACGGGGGAGTGGCATCATCTGGGGTCCCCTTTATTTTCAAAACCTGTCGTATTTGTGATTGAGTAGGGGTGTTACATAGCACTTATTGATTCACATGGGGGATGGGGGGGGGGTTGGTGGTTTCTGGTGCCACCCGTTTTTTTTTTTTAAGGGGGTTTTGAGATTCTAACAAGCCCCACCCCCCGACACCAGGCCAGGGTTGTAGGAAAGGGGCCCTTGTCCTCATCAACATGGGAATCATGTACCCTACCCATGTTGAGTGTATGTTTCTATTTATAGGCATTAAGTAGTAGATTAAGTAGTATTATAGCTCATGTAACTTTTTAAGCTTCAGACTTCAAACTACAGGTGTCTAAGTGCTCATATGTGAACAATCGCCATTGAAATACATGGCATTTTGGAGCATTTTGGAGCTTCCATGTGTAGCACCATCCCGGGTTTAGGAAAGGCTGTTAGGTAAATTTAGCTTGGCTCTTCTGTAATCAGTGGAGCAGGGGTTGATTGGTTAGGGCTGCTTAGGTCTTCACAGGCTGCTACTCTGCTACTTCCCCCTGTATTTTAGAAATCTCTGGAATATAGAAGGAGGGAGAGAAGAGGCTGCAGTTTGAATATTTATGGCACTCCAGCCAATCCCTGAAGAGGTGTGCTCAGAGGGTGGGGGAAGAGCCCATAAATATTCTAAGCCTGAGTGGCAAGGGGGAGATAGCAGCATGCTGGTGTAGGGCAGCATTCCAAGGTCGAGCCTGGAGGAGACCTCTGTTGAGGAATTTTGCCCTCCTGGGCAAAAGCTGGTTTGAAGATGCTGGGTTCCAAGTTAGGCTTAGCTGGACGTCCCATCTGCAGAGCATCCAATGAATCCAAGGGGTCAGTGGAAAGCTCACAAGAGGAGAGCCAGGAAAGAAGCTGAGGGAGACAGCCCAAGTTGTCAAGAGGTTGAGTGAGTCTTCATCTCCCTCACGGGGAAAGAGCCTGGTGGATATCGGCAGGAGGCAACCAATGATCCTGATCCTCCGATGAGTGAGTACAAGACCTCAGTGCTGCAAGAGTGACTGTGTAGTGTTTGAGTCTTTGAGAAGAAGACAGATCACAGGCAGCATAGAGATTGTCTGGAACAAGTACAACCAGAAGTGTGCCAGCGTAGTCAAGCAGGGTGGCAATATTGTCGGTTGTTGTACAGGTGCAGCTGAAGGTGTACAAAGCTTGCCAACAGTCGGGCAAGCACAGCCAGAAGGTGTAGTCCTCAAGTTGTTCAAGTCCAAGTTCTACGGTTCTGGGGTATCCCATGCTCCCTATTCCCATCCAGGTTCATCCAGGTTCATCGTTCCTCAATCAGAATCACAAAAAAGAAACCCTAGACTGATTCTTGAACCAGAGAGAGACTGCCTGGCTGTATGTGAGCTAAAGGGAAGAAATAGGCCCAAACTACTAGCGGCTCTCTAGGGGGTGCTAGGCCTAAGTAGTAGATCTGCCACCTTGGTAAAAGTATCTCTTAAACTTTTGACACTGTCACTAAATAATTTATATGTTCATAGCAGTGGCGGCCCATCCATAGAGGGCGCAAGGGGGCTGCCTCCCCTATCCATGCATCCGGCCCCCTGATCTACATATCAGTGGCACCGGACCATGGATTCCAATGGCGGGGTTGTTTTTTGGAGCACCTGATTAGAGCCAGAGGCTCTAATAGGCTTCAAAAAAGGGTCGGCTCGGAGCGTGTAGAATTGCGGGCCGAGCCCACCCAGTTGTGTGACCATAGCGAATAAATTTTTGCTATTATCACACTAAATTTGCCTAGAGCTTTGGCAGGAGAGGAGAAACGAAGCTGGAGGAGTGGACACAGGAGTCGCTGCGGCCACTGCCTGCACGCCAGGAGAGGACTCCACAGCCCCGCACGAGCTAAGTGCCGGACCGCCCGCGGGGCAAGGGAGGTGGCTCTGTTTCATTGCCACTGTGCCGTCTATTAGGGAGGTTGTTGTTTGTTTGCTGCCCCCCAAAAAGAAAATCCCACCAGCTGCCTCTGGTTCATAGCATTTTAGCTAAGCTCCCACATCTCTTTTTTGTCCTTAAAGTGTAAATATTAGTAACTTTACAAGCCTGCATAAATTCCTGACATGCCACAATATACAGCGACAGTATCACTTTTTAGAAATTCTCTAACATTTATCAATAAAAAGCCGCCCTTGAGCTCCAGTTAGTGACTCTGCCTAGACTGAGATGGTATCATCAGTCTGCTGCAGGCAGGAAGAAGCATTTCCCCAGTCTCCCCTCCCCCAATGATCAGCCTCCAACTTTTATCATTAAAAAGCCATCCTTGAGCTCCAGTCAGTGACTCTACCTAGGCTAAGATGATGTCATCACTCTACTGCAGGCAGGAGGAAGCATTTCCTCAGTCTCCCCTCCTCCAGTAATCAGCCTGCAACATTATAACTTTTTAGCAAGTAACAAGGTGAGAGGCTTCCCCATGTGACCTAAAGCCTAGACAACCTCTTACTTTGTGATTTGCTACAAAGTTACAATGTTGCAGTCTGATCATTGGGGGGGGGGGGAGACTGAGGAAATGCTTTCTGCAGCTTTTTTCCTATCCATGGCAAAACACAAGCACCTTTTTAAATTCAAAACAGAATATGCAGCTTGATAATTCCTGGCCTATTACCTGCAGATTTCTCCTCTCCTCCGGTGATCAGACTGCAACTATGTAGCAAGTCCATAGGTGTGCGCAGCCTAATGCATTAGGGTGTGCACACTTAAGCTCAAACATACATGCACGTGTATGTATCTACATATATATGACCCTGGCACATTGATCTCCCTGATGGCACAGTGAAAGAGAAAAGGATAAACACTTCTGTTATGGCAGATCCGGTAAGAGGGAGATCTTTCCCATGTTCCTGTTGCTACACAGAACGATAACACTAATACGCATGGGGCGATTAGGGTGTGCCTGGGCACACCCGGCACACCCTGTGCGCACGCCTATGAGCAAGTCACAAGGTGAGAGGCTGCAGCAGGGGCTGATCTGTGTAAGGCCCTCACAGAATGGATCCGCCTGTCTGTTTTTCAGGCAAACCCAACCAGACCACCCATTGTTCTCTATGGGACAGTGGATGTCAGCGAACTGTGTCCGCTGTCACCCGTGTGGCGGATTGGATTGTCAAAAACCATTAATCAGACTGAGACAGAAGTACAGTTAAATCTCACTTGTTAATAATAATAAAAAAAAGGTAAACAGAGTAAACGTAGTCAAAATATAGCCAGAGTTCAGGAAGCGAAACGGATAGTCAGACAAGCCAAAACGTCAGGGAGCCGGAGATGAGTGTAGTAGAACAGCAAGCAGGATCGGGAGCCAGAAGGAATGTCAGCCAAGCAAGTCTTTAACAGGAACACAGGAGAGCCTCTCTAGAGATGTGAACAAGGCGAAGGAAGGGATCATCTGGACTAGACAGCTTAAGTAGGCAGGACTGACGAGCAGGATATCATCAACAGGTGAGTCACTGTTGGGCTGGCAATTAGCCAACAGCTGAGCGGCCAGCTCAGAGGAAGGAAGGGCTGAGCCCATCCCTGACATGGATGACAGTCGGATGCAGTGGCAGCCCGTAATGCAGGGGCGCAGGAGCGCCGCCCCCCCATCCATGAGTCCAGCCCCCTAATCTACATGCAGGGTGCCAGACGCATGGATTCCAATGGTTTTTTTTTTTTTAAAGCACATGATTAGAGACAGAGGCTCTAATTGGCTTCAAAAAGGGAGGGCTCGGCACTGCGCCCTGAGCCCACCCAGTTGCATGACAATAGCAAATTAATATTTTCTGTTGTCACACTGGTTCTCCTCCTGGCCAATCAGGAAGCAGGTGCTGAGACCTTTATCCCAATTGGCCGAAAGGAGAAGTGATCCTATTGGTCTTGGAGGAGGAGAGAGGAAACCCATGGCCACCAAGATGCTGAGGGAGAGACGCACGGCCGCCGTGATGCTGAGGAGGAGACGCACGGCCGCCGAGATGCTGAGGAGGAGACGCACGGCTGTCGTGATTCTGAGGAGGAGACACAGGGCTGTCGTGATTCTGAGGAGGAGACACAGGGCCACCACCCGTCGCCTGGATGGAAGCGCTGCCCATGGCATAGATGGGGTGAGTGTGGGGCTGGTAACACCGACCGGGGGGGCTAGGGGGGTTTGCCGGTGACCCGATCGATTGACCCCCTGGGGGGGGTGCATTATTTGTGAACAGGAGTCTATGCAGAGCAGACACAGACCTATCATCTGCCTGCTCAGTGGGGATCAGCAGAGAGATTCCCCACTGAGGAGGGGGATCAGCTTGGACGGACTCCACCCTGCCTGAAAGGGGCCTTAGGCATTTGCCAACACAGCCAAGAGTTTCAAAGTCACCAAGAGATTGACATGATTGCCACATCTCTGAGCCGGCATCTCAGTCCAGGAATTAGACGGTGACCCTGGATGATGCCTGAACAAAGAAGGCTCTGGCATTCTGGAGAGAAAAGCAGATGAACGCATTGTCTAGGGGGGGGGTCCTGTGATCTGTTAGAAACCACATATACCTGGAAGTGTGACACGGACATAATATTGATCATGCATAGACTTAAAAAAAATATATATTTCTCTAGAATTTATGCTTGTGGAAATCACTCTGGTCTCCCTTTAGCAGGCTGACCCGGAGTTGCCCCCCCCCCGGTGATTTGCACTCACTGAGGCAGTTGCAGCGTACTGTGCGCTGTCCAGGGTGCTGAAAGCGAATGCACAGAATTGGCTCCATACAATGTTTCCATCGGGTCACACAATGGGAAGCCAAGATATGAGCAAAGACCTAATGACAATGATTGTGTCTGCTGGAGGAAAGGTGATAGAATTTTACCAGCGCCGGTCATGGAAATTTTTCTAACAGGTAAGTCGTGACGTTCCAGGAACCAGGAGGAAGAGCGTGCGGAGAGAAGGATTCAGAGACTGTCCCCATTGTCATCGGTCTGTAAACACGGATTTAATTACCGTAGATCCTGCGAGAGTGATT
The DNA here is from genome assembly GCF_042186555.1 of Aquarana catesbeiana. Taxonomy (NCBI): domain Eukaryota; kingdom Metazoa; phylum Chordata; class Amphibia; order Anura; family Ranidae; genus Aquarana; species Aquarana catesbeiana. The sequence goes on along the minus strand of NC_133327.1, from coordinate 684,875,964 downwards.
TCATCATAGTGCCGTCATGGCACCCCGGGGTGAACTGGCACCCTCTGAATGGGTATTAATGGGGGGGGATTGTAACTGTTGCAATGTTTAGAATGTATAATCTTTCGTAGTAATCCAATCTTGTGTGTGCCGGGCCAAGAATATCTGCAGTGACAGTAAATGGTCCACAAACTTGTTGGCTTCACTCACTTTATCAAAAGTAGAGCAAAATTCACAATACATGACGTATAATGGAAAATACCCGTATACGGTGAAATGATTCGAGTCATTGATATAGCTCTGACATATACTGCAGTGCTGTACAGAGAACACTGAGCCAGTCACATCCGCTCAGTAGATCGCTTTAACCGCTTCAGCCCCACGGAAGGATTTACCCCCCTTTCCTGACCCGTCCTTTTTTCCCCCACAAATAGGGCTTTCTTTTGGTGGTATTTGATCACCTCTGCGGTTTTTATTTTTTTGCGCTATAAACAAAAAAAGAGCGACAATTTTGAAAAAAAAAAGCAATATTTTTTTACTTTTTGCTACAATAAATTTCCCCCAAAAATATATAAAAAAAACAATTTTTTTTCTCAGTTTAGGCCGATATGTATTATTCTACATATTTTTGGTAAATAAAATCGCAATAAGCGTATATTGATTGGTTTGCGCAAAAGTTATAGTGTCTACAAAATAGGGGATAGATTTATGGCATTTTTATTATAATTTTTTTTCTTCTATTAATAATGGCGGCGATCTGCGATTTTTATTGTGACTGCAACATTATGGCAGACACGTCGTGTAAATGACACTGGCAGTGAAGGGGTTAACCACTAAGAGGCGATCAAGGGGTTAAGTGTGTCCTAGGGAGTGATTCTAACTGTAGGGGGGATGGGCTTCAACTCACATGACATCGATCACTGCTCCCGATGACAGGAAGCAGTAGATCTCTGTCATGTCACTAGGCAGAACATGATGGAAATGCCTTGTTTACAATGGCATCTCCCCGTTCTTCCACTCCGTGACACCATCATGGGCACCAGGCAGACATGGAGTCCATGGGACCCGCGGTCACGGAGCACAAGGCGGGCGTGCGAGCGCCCACAATGCCGCATCTTAAAGGGGACGTACCTGTATGCCCATTTGCCCAGCCGCGTGCGGGGGCCAGGCAGCTGGTCCAGGCTAGCGGGTGCGGGGTCCGGGCAGCGGGTCCAGGGTGGCGGGTGCAGGGTCCGGGCAGCGGATCCAGGGTGGGGGCTTCCTCCCTGGCTCCAGCGCCTTCACCCTGGTTCCACGTCAGGCGTCCAATAGGATCACCTAACGTTTTGGCCATTCGGGAAACAGGTCTCACAACTGCTTCCTGATTGGCGGGGAGAAGATTAAGTGTGAAAATAGCGAAAATTAATTCGCTATCATCACACAACTGGGTGGGATCAGGACACGGTGCTCTGCGCCCCTGAGCCCACCCTTTTTTGAAGCCTATTAGAGCCTCTGGCTCTAATCATGTGTTTCAAAAAACACCCCCCATCACCGCCATAGGAATTCATGCACCTGGCTCCCTGAAAGGGGCCGGCGCATGGATAGGAAGGGCGGCGGTGGTGTTAGGGGGGAGAAGTGTCCAATGCATGGGCTGCCACTGCTGCTGGAGCAAATTGGAGCATGCTTTGCTGGGGTTTTTTGCCTTCCTCTGGATCAACTGTGGGTATAGGATTGTGTATATGGGATTGTTTTTGGGGTTTTTTTGGTTGAACTAGATGAGGTTTTTTCCAACCTGACTAACTATGTAACTAGGTAACTAAGACTCTGCACCAGAGGAGCTTCTCCACCAGGTGGTGCTGTTCTGCAGGGTGCTGTTGGCTCACTCTGCTGTGATCTCAGCTGAGAGAAGCAGCAAGCCTGGGGCCTCTCATGCAGGCTTTTCCCAGGCAAGCGTGGACCATATTGGGGAAGATGAAGGTGGAGGCTCTCCAGAGGCACTGAGGCCTACTCCATATGCTCAAGCTGCAATGGATCCTGGGCCTGTTCCTATGCAAGAGGAGTCCTTACCAGTCCTCCAGGATAAAGTGGTGAACAGACTTTGCCGCATTGCTAAGGAGGAACAGAAACTTTCTGTCATGAAGGAAGATCTCCGGAAAAAGAAATCCCTGCATAGAAAGTCTGGAAACAGTAAGAGGGAAATCTCCAAGTTGAAGTCTCTGGAAGAGGCATTGAAAAAGCAGAAGAAGTTGGTCGCCTCTCTGAAAGAGAGCAGCGGTGTATTCAGAGAAAAGTGTGAGAATGAGGAGAGATTCCAACAGATGAAGGAAATTGCCTGTGCCAGTACTAGGCAGAGGGTGGATGCCAGAGCAACGGCGACAGTATGGATGGGGGGTAAGGAAGTGGCTTCACATGGTGGCCCCAGTACTACCCCTGTCTCAAGATCTTTTGCACCTGAGTCAGTATCTGCCCCCCTCCCTCCCCAGCGGCCTGAGTCATCTCAGGAGGAGGTGGAGGAAAATGGCGGATTGCTGCAGGCCATTACAGAGATGGAATCTCCCTTGAGTTGCATCAACCCATCAGATGAGGATCATGGGAATGCAGGAAGAGATGGCATGTATCCAGACAGAGAAGTTTCTACTGGCTGTGAGGAGTCCCAGTACTGTCGCATGAACATTGAAACTGCAGAGCAGGAATGTCGCATAAACATTGAAACATTGGTGTTTTTTCTAAACAGAAGACTTTACTTGATAATGGGACTGCTGGTAACTGTGGTATTTCTGGGGCTATGGTGAGCGGGACTGTTGTGCTGGGGGATGGAAGGAGGATCAAGTGGTGGGTAATTTATCAAACCAGATTTCAGAGGTTTCTATGCAGCCAGTTAATGTGTCATCTGTCCCAGTTAGGAATTATGCTAAGACTGTGTTGGGACAAAGTCATGCTGCTCGTGGTGGAAGGGAGCCAGTTGTGCGACTTCCACCTAACGCACCTTCCTCCATTAAACGCAGGAATGTGGTACAGCTCAGGTGGGAAGGAGGAGGTATTCCACCTATCGGGAGGGTGGTTGTGGATAAGATCCTAGCCATGGGTTTTAAGGCGGAGGATATTTATGCTCTCATCATTCCGGCTGGTTCCTGTGAATATGATTTATCATTTGTGCATCCAGAAACGCTGGATCTGTTTTGGGAGAGGTATGAGCGTTTATATGGGGGCCAGCTGGACTGGAAGGGGCTTGTCCCTAAAGTCTCAAGACAGCCCTTGATAAAAAATGTGACTATCCTGACAAGGAATGAGTCTATAACCCCCCAAGGATTTATGGGTCTGGTTGAGGAGGTTTGGTGAAAAGTTGTGTCCCCTAAAAAAGATTGTGGATGATAGAGGAATCTGGACGGGTGGGTGGTCAGTATCAATGAGGTTGAGTGTGTGTGGGAATGTGGTCCAGCTCTGCCTTTATTGGTACAGATAGGATTACTGTCTTCTACCCTGGTCAAACTAAGCTGTGCCATAAATGTGGAGTCAAGGGACATTTCTCCTCTTCCTGTCCAGAAAAGAAGTGCTTTGTGCCAGGAACTGGGGCATTTGGCGAATGACTGTAACATCATTAAATGTAACCTATGTGATAAGGTTGGTCACCCTTATAGCCGGTGCCCTGAGGCTTTGCACAATAAGCCAGAGCTAGTGGAGGAATTCTTCTGTCTGGATAGAGAAGAGTCTGGGTTGGCAGAGGTTGTACCAGGGAATCCTAGTGTCTCAGTCCCGTCAGAATCTGTGTCTGTGAGGCCCTCTGTGGTGTCAGTGTCCCCCCAGTCTGTGGTTCCCCAGTCAGTGTCAGAAAGTGTGATTGTCAAGTCTGTGTCTGCACCTATTGTTTCTCCTAGTGTAGTGAAGGCAGTGGAGGGTGCTGGACTAACGCGTATGGTGATGCCAACCCCTCCTCCTCGGCGTGGCAGAAGTGCGGCTGGAGGTCGGCAGACACCGAGGGGTGGAGTGAGGGATGGATTGGATGATGGTGGGGGGGAGGTGGGAAGGGAATGAGAGTGGCTGGTGCAGACTGCAAGGTGAATGATGTGGAAGTCGGGGTGAATGATGTGGGAGGAGGGGTTAATTGGGGGGGGAGGGGGGTTGGAATCGCATCCTGATGGTGATGAAATCTCAAAATGTTTCTTAGCCTGGATTGTGTTTAAGTTGAGGTTCGGGGTTTGTAGTCTCTTTTTTGTTGTCATTACAATAAGTTTCTTTCTATGTAATCTTGTCAGGAAACAATGTAAGCAAGCTTGTTTTTGTTTAGTTGTTGTTGATTTTTATGTATATATGTTTTTATTAATGAGCTGTATGTTTGTATGATTTTTTAATAAACAGAAATTTACACTCTAATGTCCCCCCACAGTCACACACAATCATTATTATACACTAGCAAAATTTATCTGTGCGCCTGTTGCAGAATATGCATGGATATGGTATGGTGGCTGGCTGCATTATTTTGTATTTTTTTCAGGCTTCTTTTGTTTGATTTTCACCTGGAAATCCTGCAAAAAAAAACACACTTCCTGTCCCTGGGTGGCTACGTCTCTCCTCCACTTTATCTATGGAGGGAGCCATGGTTGCCACCCTAGGCTGCTTTCCCAATATGGACTACAAACATGTCCGTATCATTTCATCTCCATTACAGGAAGGGCTGGGCAATTGGTAGTTTACAGAAGATGGGAAAGTAGATATATTTCCTAGGAAGGAAGATATTTTTCCGTGCAGTTTACAGGAAGTGTTCTGCTTCCAATGCCTCTTTATGCATTGTCAAACCTCCTTAGTGCCAGCCTGTATGGTCACCTGCTGACTTGGCACCGTCCACAAGCAGCTTAAAGTGGAGTTCCACCCAAAAGTGGAACTTCCACTCATCAGGTTCCCCCCCCCCTCCGGTGACACAGTTGGCACCTTTCAGGGAGGAGGGGGGTACAGATACCTGTATATTACAGGTATCTGTACCCACTTCCGGCGTAGATAGCCGCAGAATCTGCAGTTATTTACGCCACTTCCTGCTCCCTCCCCGCTGCCTGCTGGGAAACACACGGGTCCCAGAGGCAGCAGGGAGCATTCGTATTGCGCGGCTCGACTCGAGCATGCGCAGTAGGGAACCGGGAAGTGAAGCCGCACGGCTTCACTTCCTGATTCCCTTACCGAAGATGGAGGCGGCAGCACCCGAGGACGGAGAGACGCTTCGGCCTCGGGTGCCGACATCGCGGGCGCCCTGGACAGGTAAGTGTCCATGTTTTAAAAGTCAGCAGCTGCAGTATTTGTAGCTGCTGACTTTTAAAAAAAAAATTTTCGGCGGCGCTCCGCTTTAACTCTTCAATAGGACACAGAAGTTGAATCCAATGCAATTTGACTTCAGCTAATTGTAGCACAGAGGAGGTTTTTCGGATCTTTTGAAGTGTAATATTAGGGCAACTACTTCCCCAAGGCCTGTCTCTGTGAATAACTAACACTGAGGAAACATGGAAAAAGCGTGGAGGGTCTAGCAAGGACTAAACTAACCAACACTAAAAGGAGGGGAGGGCAGGGAAAGAAACCAAAATCACATTCGTAAAACAAGTTGCAATGGCCTAAAACCACCAATAGATGGCAACATGCTACAGAAAAATAATAATCTCATGTATTTCAATACAAGACCTGAAAATACATGACAGTGGGGAAGACAAGACAAGAAGCGACAAAGGCACTTCATTTCTAGCAGGATCAATGGGTATTTTCTGTATTTGCTAAAATGTTCTTAGCTTGGAGAAAAAAAAAGAAGAAAACGAAGGCCGCCAACACATATATGGACTGTAAGCTGCAAAATATTGCATTGTTTTTGAGTTTAGCTTTCTTTGAACTATCTGGCTAGAGTTCAGCTTAAATGGAATAAACCGCATTATTTTTGTCCCATAATAAGCATTGAAAAAATTATAATTCCATGACCATGCGTCAAACATGAGCAGACAAGATGCCCCTGTCATACAAGAATAAATGGTTTCTTCAGGACTTTGTCATGTGCTCATCACATGTTAGACACACGGCTGACGGTCACAAATGCACAGTCCCCCCCCCCCCCCCCCCCGCCATGTGGTCAGCCACAAGGAATAAAACGCTTATTTTTCTGGAAGGTCTCCCTACACAAATCATAACTAAATTCCCCACACAGTATGAGGCGAGAGAAGAGCGCCGAAACATCAGATTGCATCATTTTACTATTGGCACTAAAAATAGCTGAAAAGGCGGCTAAACGGCTTAGAAACTGTGTGTGCTGCTTCCTGCGTGGTCAATGCAAGCGTGCTGATCAGACTGAGATACGGGCCTACGCTGCCTTATCTGTCTTACCATAATCCCCAGCTCCCCTGCACATGATGACTTCTTATCACACCAATCTTTCAGCAATTATATCCAAATGCAAAGTAATGCACTTACAGTATTTCAGATATTTGCAAAATGAGCAAAACAGTGTGGCCAGGCCATGGGGAAAGTAAATAGAATTCTGGGGTGCATCATTAGAGGGGTCATCAGCAGAAGGAAGGGGGTCCAGAATTCTCTTTATAGATCTTTATATCACTAGCGGAAGGAAAGAGGTCCAGGTTCTTTACAGATCATTACTTTATATCACTAGAGGGATAACCGGCAGGAGGAAGGAGGTCCTGATTCCTCTACATAGATTTTTATATTACTAGAGGCATCACCGGCAGGAGGAAGGAGGTCCTGATTCCTCTATATAGATCTTTATATCACTAGAGGGGTCACCAGCAGGAAGAAGGAGGTCCTGATTCCTCTACATAGATCTTTATATCGCTAGAGGCATCACCGGCAGGAGGAAGGAGGTCCTGATTCCTCTATATAGATCTTTATATCACTAGAGGGATCCCAGGCAGGAGGAAGGAGGTCTTGATTCCTCTATATAGAGCTTTATATCACTAGAGGGATCCCCGGCAGCAGGAAGGAGGTCCTGATTCCTCTATATAGATCTTTATATCACTAGAGGGATCACCAGCAGGAAGAAGGAGGTCCTGATTCCTCTATATAGATCTTTATATCACTAGAGGGATCAACAGCAGGAAGAAGGAGGTCCTGATTCCTCTATATAGATCTTTATATCACTAGAGGGGACACCAGCAGGAGGAAGGAGGTCCTGATTCCTCTATATAGATCTTTATATCAGAATGCACACTTACAAGTAATCATCATGATGATTACTTGTAAGCCTGCATTCTGATCCTGCCATACTATGGTCCATGTGTTAACCTTACTAATTGAATACTGCATTTTGGAATATTGGCAGGTGTATTGAGGTTTTTCAGTGGTTCACTAGCTCCCCCCCTTTTACAGGACTCCAGAATGATGCCCTCCAACAAAAATCCATTAACAATCTTCTCCAGCTCCCAAGACCAGTGCCTGCTGAGGTTCAAACAGCAAATCTAGTCTCACTCTAGGTGCTTCCCAGGGGCAGAAGCCCCAGAACAACTGGAACCCTCCCTAAAGAGAAAAGAACAGTCTGGAAATGTCTCCCAAATGTGTATCACCCTCCTCAGCCACCTTCAGGGTGCCCCCTCCCTGGGATTGGCCGGGGTCTGATAAATATTCATAACTGAGTGATTGACCCTCCCTGCTCTATCTTCTGGAGGATCCCTCTAGAAACAGGCAGGAGCAATCAATCACCTAGCTTGGGAAACCCTGACCAGACCTAAAAAACAGATTACCATTCCACTGAGTACAATGAAGCCAAAAACGAAACTTAGCCTAACCTTTTGGCAGGGTCTTACTTATAAATTAATAGAAAACCTTCATCTGCACAATCCTATACGCACAGTTGATCCAGAGGAAGCCTGGGGGAAAGAAGGGAAAGGATGAACATGACAGAAACCTTTAAATGCATTCGTTGGGGAGGGGGGCTATTCACAGAGTCTGTCCTCAGCCCCCTTTTACATCACAGCCCCCCTTTACATTACAGTGTCCCTTTACAATGCAGTCCCCTTTACATCACAGAGCCCATTTACATTAATGTAACTGGGACTTCTCTGTAAAGGGGGCACTATAATGTAAAGGGTATGGCTCTGTAAGGGAGGCACTGTAATATAAAGGGGGGCTGTGATGTAAAGGGGACTGCACTGTAAAGGAGGTACTATGATATAAAGGGGACTGCACTGTAAAAGGGCTACTGTAATATAAAGGGGGGCTGTGATGTAAAGGGGACTGCACTGTTTTTATTTTATTTATTTATTTTTTATAATTTATTTATTTTTTATTTTATTTATTTTTTATGGTTGAACTAGATAGACTTGTGTCTTTTTTTCAACCTGACTAACTATGTAACAGTGCCCCTTTACAGTGCAGTCCCCTTTATATTACAGTGCTCCTTTACAGTGCAATCCCCTTTCTATCGAGCCATGGAAGTGCAAGTATCAGCATGGCTCTAAAGGGTAAAGGTTTGAGTTTCTTTCTGGTTGATACAACCAAGCATTTGCTTTCCTGGGGGCGGTCTGGAATGTCGTTTCTCAGCTCTTGGCTCCGGACCGTCTGTTGCTAGAACGCAAACTTGAAAGGGACCATAGCTGACAAGATGATTGCTGAATGTCCTGCTACAGAAGATTAAAAGATCAAAGGCACTGAAGATTGACCTAGGATACAGAGACATGATACATGGACAATGCTGCCCCTAGAGGCCAATACAGCAGGACAGACAGTAATATAATCCCCATAAATACTGATTCATCAAAAGTCTAGATGGGACGGCACTGGAGTTGGGTTTGGATGGTGTATGATCGAAGTATAAAAGACTGAGCGAGTGAGAGAGCTAGTCTCTTTGCCTCTACCCTTATCGCTCTTGGCTTATGCATGGGCCGCATGGCTCTATCCACCATTTTGAGCCACATGGCTCTCTCTCTTGATCATCTGAGCCCATCTAAAAGAAACAAATCTCGAGGAAAGCATTGTGATAAGTATCTTCGATATTCTTGTATTATATGTTCTGGTTATATCATTTGTAATATTCTAATATCTTTCTTTAATATTCTCATGTTAGCATTTTCCTATTTTCTTGGGAAATAAATAAGACTTTGTTTTATTAAGCCGTGTGCTTGGTTTCATAGATAACCTTGTATTATTGTGATATCAACAGTAGAGTTTTAATAGACTAGCTAACTAGGGGAATAGACAAATTAATACATAGGTGCAATAGATATAGGGAATAACCACCCCCGAATAATAATATTATTTGCACCGATTACTTCATCATAGTACCTCCTTTACAGTGCAGTCCCCTTTACATCACAGCCCCCGTTTATATTACAGTGCCCCTAGCAATCACAGCCTCCTCCATCACAGTGGTCCTGCAGTCTGAGCCCCCCCTTTCCTCTCTAACATCGCACTTTTCTATTCTAATTTCTGCCTCCCCTGCACAAGACTTCTACCTTTGGCAGGGCAGAGGCTGTGATCAGTCCATGTGTCCTCTCCCGGCTCCCCCACCTGCCTAACAATACCATCCTATCAGCAGATCAGCCCTGCCCTGCTGATTGGATGACATCATTGGCTAGGTGGGCAGAGGAGCCAGGAGAGGACATACAGGCATGGCTGCACAGCAGGAACGGCAACCGTGGTCTGTGATAGCCCTGTGCAGACCGCGGTCACCGCTCATCTCCTGCTGTGGCCTGGTCATCAACAGGCTGTAAATCCGCAGACTGTGGGGTTGGGGATCCCTGGTCTAGGGATATCTTTTTAAGTTTTATTGCTTTCAGAACTTTAACAGGAGAGGGGAAAAAGGGGATGGTGTACCCCAAACCACTTAAGAATAATTAGAGGACACTCTTCTCTAGGCAAAGGTAGCAGAGTGTATCTCTTACAGATGGGAACCATGAGGTAGGTTACAGAACAGTCTATTTTCTCATAGCTGGGTACCGTAGGCTAACTCCAGAATAGTAAAAGTCTCATAGCTGCGGACCATGGGGCAGGTCTCTCTGTTTTAGGGAGTCAGTCATGATCTCTACTCACAAGGCCTAGAGCAGTTGCATTCTCAAAATCGGCCCCTTGATAGAGAGGTCCAACATTTAGTCCAGAGGTGTTTAAGGGGCAAGAAGCCCCCTGGAGTTTACAGACCCATCCCTGGCAGAGGAAAGACAGTCTCCTCAAGGCTTCAGTCTAGTTACCACCTCCCGACAGTGCCCACCAATGCTGCCAATCTATGCCCACCAGTGTTGCCAATAATCGTTATCAGTGCAGTCCCAAAAGTGCACACCAGTGCTGCCAATCTGTGCCCACCAGTGCTGTCAACAATAATTATCAGTGCAGTCTCAACAATGGCCACCCGTGCTGCCAAGCTGTGCCTACCAGTGTTGCCAATGATAAGTATCAGTGCAGTCCCAATCAGTGCCCACCAGTGCTGCTAATCAGTGCCCATCAATGCTGCCAATGTATGCCCACCAGTTCTGCCAATAATAATTATCAGTGCAGTCCCAACAGTGCCCATCAGTGCTGCCAATCAGTGCCCACCAGTGCCGCCAATCATAATTATCAGTGCTGTCCCAACAGTGCCCACCAGTGCTGCCAATCTATGCCCACCAGTGCCACCAATTATAATTATCAGTGCTGTCCCAACAGTGCCCACTAGTGCTGCCAAGCTGTGCCCAGCAGTGCTGCCAATGATAATTATCAGTGTGGTCCCAACAGTGCCCACCTGTACTGCCAATCTATGTCCACCAGTGTTGCCAATATTAACTATCAGTGCAGTCCCAACAGTGCCCACCATTGCTGTCAATGATAATTATCAGTGCCGTCCCAACAGTGCCCACCAGTGCTGCCAAGCTGTGCCCACCAGTGCTGCCAATCTGTGGCCACCAGTGCTGTCAATGATAATTATCAGTGCCGTCCCAACAATGCCCACCAGTGCTGTCAATCTGTGCCCACCAGTGCTGTCAATGATAATTATCAGTGTCGCCCCAACAGTGCCCACCAGTGCTGCCAAGCTTTGCCCGCCAGTGCTGTCAATGATAATTATCAGTGCCGTCCCAACAGTGCCCACCAGTGCTGCCAATCCGTGCCCACCAGTGCTGCTATGATAATTATCAGTGCTGTCCCAGCAGTGCCCACCACTGCTGCCAAGCTGTGCCCACCAGTACTGCCAATGATAAGTATCAGTGCAGTCCCAATCATTGCCCACCAGTGCTGCTAATCAGTGCCCATCAATGCTGCCAATGTATGCCCACCAGTTCTGCCAATAATAATTATCAGTGCAGTCCCAACAGTGCCCATCAGTGCTGCCAATCAGTGCCCACCAGTGCCGCCAATCATAATTATCAGTGCTGTCCCAACAGTCCCCACCAGTGCTGCCAATCTATGACCACCAGTGCCACCAATTATAATGATTAGTGCTGTCCCAACAGTGCCCACTAGTGCTGCCAAGCTGTGCCCACCAGTGCTGCCAATGATAATTATCAGTGTAGTCCCAACAATGCCCACCAGTACTGCCAATCTATACTCACCAGTGTTGCCAATATTAACTATCAGTGCCGTCCCAACAGTGCCCACCAGTGCTGCCAAGCTGTGCCCGCCAGTGGTGTCAATGATAATTATCAGTGCCATCCCAACAGGGCCCACCAGTGCTGCCAATCTGTGCTCACCAGTGCTGCCAATGATAATTATCAGTGCTGTCCCAACAGTGTCCACCAGTGCTGTCAATCTGTGCTCACCAGCGCTGTCAATGATAATTATCAGTGCCGTCCCAACAGTGCCCACCAGTGCTGCCAAGCTGTGCCCGCCAGTGGTGTCAATGATAATTATCAGTGCCATCCCAACAGGGCCCACCAGTGCTGCCAATCTGTGCTCACCAGTGCTGCCAATGATAATTATCAGTGCTGTCCCAACAGTGTCCACCAGTGCTGCCAAGCTGTGCCCACCAGCGCTGCCAAGCTGTTCCCACCAGTGCTGCCAATGATAATTATCAGTGCAGTCCCAACAGTGCCCACCAGTGCTGCCAATCTATTCCCACCAGTGCTGCCAATGATAACTATCAGTGCAGTCCAATCAGTGCCCACCAGTGCTGTCAATGATAATTATCAGTGCAGTCCTGATGGTGCCCACCAGTTCTGCCAATCTATGCCCACCAGTGTTGCCAATAATAGTTATCAGTGCAGTCCCAACAGTGCACACTAGTGCTGCCATTCTGTGCCCACCAGTGCTGTCAATGAATATTATCAGTGCAGTCTCAACAGTGCCCACCAGTGCTGCCAAGCTGTGCCCACCGATGCTGCCAATGATAATTATCAGTGCAGTCCCAAGAGTGCACACCAGTGCTGGCAATCTGTGCCCACCAGTGCTGCCAATGATACGTATTAGTGCAGTCCCAATCAGTGTCCACAAGTGCTGCCAATCAGTGCCTCCAATCTATGCCCACCAATTCTGCCAATAACAATTATCAGTGCAGTCCCAACAGTGCCCATCAGTGCTACTAATCAGTGCCCACCAGTGCAGCCAATCATAATTATCAGTGCTGTTCCGTCAGTGCCCACCAGTGCTGCCAATCTATGCCCACCAGTGCCGCCAATTATAATTATCCATGCTGTCCCAACAGTGCCCACTAGTGCTGCCAAGCTGTGCCCACCAGTGTTGCCAATATTAACTATCAGTGCTGTCCCAACAGTGCCCACCGGTGCTGTCAATCTGTGCCCACCAGTGCTGTCAATGATAATTATCAGTGCCGTCCCAACAGTGCCCAACAGTGCTGCCAAGCTGTGCCCACCAGTGCTGCCAATCTGTGCCCACCAGTGCTGCCAATGATAATTAGTGCAGTCCAAATCAGTGCCCACCAGTGCTGTCAATGATAATTATCAGTGCAGTCCCAACAGTGCCCACCAGTGCTGCCAAGCTGTGCCCACCAGTGCTGCCAATGATAATTATCAGTGCCGTCCCAACAGTGCCCAACAGTGCTGCCAAGCTGTGCCCACCAGTGCTGCCAATCTGTGCCCACCAGTGCTGCCAATGATAATTAGTGCAGTCCCAATCAGTGCCCACCAGTGCTGTCAATGATAATTATCAGTGCAGTCCCAACAGTGCCCACCAGTGCTGCCAAGCTGTGCCCACCAGTGCTGCCAATGATAATTATCAGTGTTGTCCCAACAGTGCCCACCAGTGCTGCCAATCTGTGCCCACCAGTGCTGTCAATTATAATTATCAGTGCCGTCCCAACAGTGCCCACCAGTGCTGCCAAGCTGTGCCCACCAGTGCTGTCAATGATAATTATCAGTGCCGTCCCAACAGTACCCACCAGTGCTGTCAATGATAATTATCAGTGCAGTCCCAACAGTGCCCACCAGTGCTGCCAATCTGTGCCCACCAGTGCTGCCAATGATAATTATCAGTGCAGTCCCAATCAGTGCCCACCAGTGCTGTCAATGATAATTATCAGTACAGTCCCGACAGTGTCCACCAGTGCTGTCAATCTATGCCCACTAGTGCTGCCAATAATAGTTATCAGTGCAGTCCCAACAGTGCACACCAGTGCTGTCATTCTGTGCCCACCAGTGCTGTCAACGATTATTATCAGTGCAGTCTCAACAGTGCCCACCAGTGCTGCCAAGCTGTGCCCACCGATGCTGCCAATGATAATTATCAGTGCAGTCCCAAGAGTGCACACCAGTGCTGGCAATCTGTGCCCACCAGTGCTGCCAATGATACGTATTAGTGCAGTCCCAATCAGTGCCCACCAGTGCTGCCAATCAGTGCCTCCAATCTATGCCCACCAGTTCTGCCAATAATAATTATCAGTGCAGTCCCAACAGTGCCCATCAGTGCTGCTAATCAGTGCCCACTAGTGCCGCCAATCATAATTATCAGTGCTGTTCCGTCAGTGCCCACCAGTGCTGCCAATCTATGCCCACCAGTGCCGCCAATTATAATTATCCATGCTGTCCCAACAGTGCCCACTAGTGCTGCCAAACTGTGCCCACCAGTGTTGCCAATATTAACTATCAGTGCTGTCCCAACAGTGCCCACCGGTGCTGTCAATCTGTGCCCACCAGTGCTGTCAATGATAATTATCAGTGCAGTCCCCACAGTGTCCACCAGTGCTGCCAATCTATGCCCACCAGTGTTGCCAATAATAGTTATCAGTGCAGACCCAACAGTGCACACCAGTGCTGCCATTCTGTGTCCACCAGTGCTGTCAACGATTATTATCAGTGCAGTCTCAACAGTGCCCACCAGTGCTGCCAAGCTGTGCCCACCGATGCTGCCAATGATAATTATCAGTGCAGTCCCAGCAGTGCACACCAGTGCTGGCAATCTGTGCCCACCAGTGCTGCCAATGATACGTATTAGTGCAGTCCCAATCAGTGCCCACCAGTGCTGCCAATCAGTGCCTCCAATCTATGCCCACCAGTTCTGCCAATAATAATTATCAGTGCAGTCCCAACAGTGCCCATCAGTGCTGCTAATCAGTGCCCACCAGTGCCGCCAATCATAATTATCAGTGCTGTTTCATCAGTGCCCACCAGTGCTGCCAATCTATGCCCACCAGTGCCGCCAATTATAATTATCCATGCTGTCCCAACAGTGCCCACTAGTGCTGCCAAGCTGTGCCCACCAGTGTTGCCAATATTAACTATCAGTGCAGTCCCAACAGTGCCCACCAGTGCTGCCAAGCTGTTCCCACCAGTGCTGCCAATCTGTGCCCACCAGTGCTGCCAATGATAATTAGTGCAGCCCCAATCAGTGCCCACCAGTGCTGTCAATGATAATTATCAGTGCTGTCCCAACAGTGCCCACCAGTGCTGCCAAGCTGTGCCCACCAGTGCTGCCAATGACAATTATCAGTGTAGTCCCAACAGTGCCCACCAGTGCTGTCAATCTGTGCCCACCAGTGCTGCCAATGATAATTATCAGTGCAGTCCCAATCAGTGTCAACCAGTGCTGTCAATGATAATTATCAGTGCCGTCCCAACAGTGCCCACCAATGCTGCAAAGCTGTGACCACCAGTTCTGTCAATGATAATTATCAGTGTAGTCCCAACAGTGCCCACCAGTGCTGACAATCTGTGCCCACCAGTGCTGCCAATGATAATTATTAGTGCAGTCCCAATCAGTGCCCACCAGTGCTGTCAATGATAATTATCAGTGCAGTCCCGATAGTGTCCACCAGTGCTACCAATCTATGCCCACCAGTGCTGCCAATGATATTTATCAGTACAGTCCCAACAGTGCCCACCAGTGCTGCCAATCTGTGCCCACCAGTACTGTCAATGATAATTATCAGTGCAGTCTCAACAGTGCCCACCAGTGCTGCCAAGCTGTGCCCACCAGTGCTGCCAATGATATTTATCAGTGCAGTCTCAACAGTGCCCACCAGTGCTGCCAAGCTGTGCCCACCAGTGCTGCCAATGATATTTATCAGTGCAGTCCCAACAGTGCCCACCAGTGCTGCCAATCTGTGCCCACCAGTACTGTCAATGATAATTATCAGTGCAGTCCCAACAGTGCCCACCAGTGCTGCCAATCTGTGCCACCAGTGCTGCCAATGATAATTATCAGTGCAGTCCCAATCAGTGCCCACCAGTGCTGTCAAAGATAATTATCAGTGCAGTCCCGACGGTGTCCACCAGTGCTGCCAATCTATGCCCACCAGTGTTGCCAATAATAGTTATCAGTGCAGTCCCAACAGTGCACACCAGTGCTGCCAATCTGTGCCCATCAGTACTGTCAATGATAATTATCAGCGCAGTCACAACAGTGCCCACTAGTGCTGCCAAGCTGTGCCTACCAGTGCTGCCAATCTGTGCCCACCAGTGCTGTCAATGATAATTATTAGTGCAGTCTCAACTGTGACCACCAGTGCTGCCCACCAGTGCTACCCATGATAATTATCAGTGCAGTCCCAACAGTGCCCCCCAGTGTTGCCAATCTGTGCCTACCAGTGCTGCCAATGATAAGTATAAGTGCAGTCCCAATCAGCGCCCACCAGTGCTGCCAATCAGTGCCCATCAGTGCTGCCAATCGGTGCCCATCACTGCTGCCAATCTATGTCCACCAGTTCTGCCAATAATTATCAGTGCAGTCCCAACAGTGCCCATCAGTGCTGCCAATCAGTGCCCACCAGTGCCACCAATCATAATTATCAGTGCTGTCCAAACAGTGCCCACCAGTTCTGCCAATCATAATTATCAGTGCTGTCCCAACAGTGCCCACTAGTGCTGCCAATCAGTGCCCATCAGTGCTGCCTCATCAGTGTTGCTTCATCTGTGCCCACCAGTGCCTCCTCAGTGCCCATTAATGCCCATCAGTCCTGCCTGATGGGCATTAATAAAAACCCCAGTGGTGATTAAATACCACCAAAAGAAAGCTCTATTTGTGTGGGAAAAAAAAAAGATACAAATGTAGTTTGAGTACAGCTTTGCATGCCCGCGTAAGCTGGAAACTGGTCTGGGCAGGAGGGGGGTAGGCAAGTGGTTAAAGTAGCGCAGTGCTGAATAGCAAAAAAATGGCCTGGCCACGAAGGGAGTAAAACTTTCCGGAGGTCAAGTGGTTAAAAAAAGCTGTAGATTTAAAAAAACATTAAAAAAGTACCTTAAAAAAAAACGGAACATGTTAAATATTATAGGAGACTTCACTGCCTGGATTTCCATCTACTATAACGCCAGACTTCTGCGTCCGACAAACGGCCCCCTGAGACGTTCTTCTGATGAATGTTATGGAAAATTTACGCGGTGAGTGAATGTGTTTTATGTCTCGGTCAACCAGCACTGCAATACTTACCATAACTGGTTTTATTATTGTGGAGTAAATTTCCTTTTTATGTTGAGTCTATGTGGTTTGGCAGTGGAAACATTCGGAGTTTAAACTTCTGACTCTAAAGGATTGCACAAAGCTGGATATATCTGGGGGAAAGTCCAGATGTTATTAAAAATAAGGTTATCATCACTATGCCTGGCCACTAGCTTTCTGATATTTTGCAAGCCGCCATCTACAGTTATTACTCATAAAATTATTGGATATAATCAGATTCTGGCAGAAATTATTCCAAAGATGTTCAACTGAACTCAATAACTTCTCACAAACTGGAATATTCCCATTGTAGGAGTCATTACTAAATCCTGAGTTCAGACCTATGTGAGGGCCAGATTCCGATCCATGTGTTGTAGTTAAAGAAGAATTCAGGCATTCTACACTATATTACCAAAAGTATTGGGACGCCTGCCTTTACACGCACATGAACTTTAATGGCATCCCAGTCTTAGTCTGTAGGGTTCAATATTGAGTTGGCCCCGCCCTTTGCAGCTATAACAGCTTCAACTCTCCTGGGAAGGCCGTCCACAAGGTTTAGGAGTGTGTCAAATGCTGCCACTGTGCCCATCAAACGCTGCCACTGTGCCAATCAAACGCTGCCACTGTGCCATCAAATGCTGACACTGTGCCATCAAACGCTGTCACTTTGCCATCAAATGCTGCCACTGTGCCCATCAAACACTGCCACTGTGCCCATCAAACGCTGCCACTGTGCCATCAAATGCTGCCACTGTGCCATCATATGCTGCCACTGTGCCAATCAAACGCTGCCACTGTGCCATCAAATGCTGCCACTGTGCCCATCAAATGCTGCCACTGTGCCATCAAATGCTGCCACTGTGCCATCAAATGCTGCCACTGTGCCCATCAAACGCTGCCAATATTCATTCGCTTTGCTAACACAGCTGAGTAACCTGCGAGCGCCACCTTTTTTGACGCCTATTAGAGCCTATGGCTCTAATCAGGTACTTCAAAAACACCCCCCGCCGCTGTAATTCAGGCGCCCTATGCCCAAAAAGGGGCCGGGCGCCTGAATAGGGGGTGGCAGCGGCGGCCATAGATAGATTCATGCATTGCATGAATCTATCTTTTGGTGATAGAGGAGGTGGCAGGAGAGAGGGGCGGCGCCTGTACGCCCTTAATGCACGGGCCACCACTGCTTTTAGGACACACTGTATTGTCAAAAGTATTGGGACGCCTGCCTTTACACGCACATGAGCTTTAATGGCATCCCTGTCTTAGTCCATAGGGTTCAATATCGAGTTGGCCCACCCGTTTGCAGCTATAACAGCTTCAGGTCTTCTGGGAAGGCCGTCCACAAGGTTTAGGAGGGTGTCTATGGGAATGTTTGACCATTCTTCCAGAAGCGTATTTGTGAGGTCAGGCACTGATGTTGGACGAGAAGGCCTGGCTCACAGTCTCCGCTCGAATTCATCCCAAAGGTGTTCCATCGGGTTGAGGTCAGGACTCTGCGGAGGCCAGTCAAGCTCGTCCACCCCAAACTCGCTCATCCATGTCTTTATGGACGTTACTTTGTGGACCTCACAAATGCACTCCTGGAAGAAGTGACGATGTTCTGCATTGGACAAAACACGTAGGGTGGAGCCTGGGATCTGCTATGACGACGCTACACACGCTGACCGCAGGCATCTTGTGGGTTAGAGACATCTCCTCGTTTTATACCTTATGACATTTTTAGCGTTTTAAATGTGAGTACTCTGGAATTCTTTTTGGAATAAATTACATACTGATTTGATATACTGCACCATGAGGAGTCGTTTTCTCTTATTTCAATACATGAACTTGTGGATTCACTACCTGTGAGGGCTATACAGGATCTAGCTGCTTGTTGTCCTGGTGGAGACGTGACCAGCTTGTGGATATACACCATGCCTTGTTTGATCACCTATAACCTAGTGGTCCACTATTTGGGGTAAGAGGCCCGGTGTGTTGATGTTCGGCGGAGGATATCATTATTCACTATAGTCTGTCTGATTTACACCTTGGGTGACTCCAGAAATAAAACATGGACTTTTGTGTCAGCGTCTGTGGACTTTGACAAATGTATTTCTTTATTTTCAGCGCTGCATATACCCATTTTTTCTGTATTACATCTGGAAGTATGGTCCAACATTCCCATAGACACACTCCTAAACCTTGTGGACGGCCTTCCCAGAGGAGTTGAAGCTGTTATAGCTGCAAAGGGTGGGGCCAACTCAATATTGAACCCTACGGACTGGGATACCATTAAAGTTCATGTGCGTGTAAAGGCAGGCATCCCAATACTTTTGACAATACAGTGTGTATATGATAGTCCTAAAAGCAGTGGCGGCCCATGCATTAAGAGCAGCACGGGCACTGCCCCCTCTCTCCTGCCACCCCTGCTATCACCAATAGATAGATTCATGCATTGCATGAATCTATCTATGGCCGCCGCTTCCACCCCCTTTTCAGGCGCAGGGCACCTGAATTACAGAGGCGGGGGGGGGGGTGTTTTTGAAGCACCTGACTAGAGCCATAGGCTCTAATAGGCGTCAAAATAGGTGGCGCTCGCAGGTCACTCAGCTGTGTTAAAAAAGTTAGTGTTCCTAACACTAAACTGCCTCTCCGCCAATCAGGTGCTCGGGTCTGTTACCTGTCACCTGATTGGCTGAAACGACAGGCGCCGCTATTGGACGCCTATCAGGAGGAGAGGACGGAAGATGAGGACGGCAGGAGACGCATGAAGGAACCCCGTTCGTCGCTGTCACTCGCTGCCCCCACCAGCGGTTAATGGGCACAGTGGCAGCGTTTGGCACAGTGGCTGCAATTGATGGCACAATGGCAGAGTTTGATGGGCACAGTGGCAGCGTTTGATGACACAGTGGCAGCGTTTAATGGGCACAGTGGCAGCGTTTGGCACAGTGGCTGCAATTGATGGCACAGTGGCAGCGTTTGATGGGCACAGTGGCAGCGTTTGATGAGCACAGTGGCAGCGTTTGATGGGCACAGTGGCAGCT
>NC_133327.1:684450597-684555725 GCF_042186555.1 Aquarana catesbeiana | reverse complement strand
TAGATCTGCCGACCTGTGACCTTCTTCCTGTTCTTTATATTTAAAAAAATATATATTATTACTATTATTGATAATTTATTATTGATAAATAATAATAATAATATTCATAATAATAATAATATATAATATTATTAATTTTGTATTAAATAATAATAATAACGATAGTATTATTGCTAATAATGTATTATTATTCATTTTGTTATTATTATTAATGTTATTGTTTATTATACAGGGTTATATAGTGCCAACAGTTTGCAAGCGCTTGATTTGCCAACCTTTGACTTTGCTCCTGTTCTTTACATTTAAAAAAATGATTATGATTATTAATATTGTTGATACATTATTATTAATAATAAAAATGTGTCAATAATAATAATAATAAAAATGTATCAATGATAATAATAATAATTTTTCACTAATAATACGTTATTATTGATAATAATTTACTAATATTATTTTTATTATTATAATTATTGTTAATTTTATTGTTTATTATACAGGATTATATAGCGCCAACAGTTTGCACAGCGCTTGATCTGCCAACCTGTGACTTTGTTCCTGTTCTTTACATTAAAAAAAGATAATGATTATTATTGATAAATTATTATTAATAATAAAAATGTATCAATAATAATAATAATAATAATAATAATAATAATAATAATAATATTTTTCACTAATAATATGTTATTATTGCTAATAATATACTAATATTATTTTTATTATTATTATTGTTAATTTTGTTGTTTATTATACTGGTTATATGGCGCCAACAATTTGCATAGTGCTTGATTTCCTAGACCTGCCAACCTGTGAACTTGTTACTGCTCTTTATATTTAAAAAAATGATTATCATTACTATTATTGATAAATTATTATTAATAAATAATAATAATAATAATAATAATAATAATAATAATAATAATAATAATTAATTAATTATGTATTAAATAATAATACTAAAGATAGTATTATTGCTAATAATGTATTATTATTATTTTATTATTAATATTATTGTTCATGTTATTGTTTATTATACAGGGTTATATAGCGCCAACAGTTTGCACAACGCTTGAGCTGCCAAACTCTGACTTTGTTCCTGTTCTTTACGTTAAAAAAAATTATTATTATTGATACATTATTATTAATAATAAAAATGTATCAATAATAATAAAAATGTATCAATAATAATAATAATAATAATAATAATAATATGTATGGGTATTTAAAAATTAAATAATAAACATACATACTCACCTCTATGCCGCTGTCCCATGTCAGCTCTATTACCAAGAACTGAGCGATCACATGACCACTGATTACTGAGGTCTCGGCTGCTCAGTCACTGTGCATTCTAGCACACTATGATATAATACTGTGGGGGGGGGGGGGGCATATTAAAAAAATATAATAATAATAAAAAAAAAGTCAGTAGACTTTACTAGTGCTTCAATGCTGATTGAGAGAGTTTAGTTCCACTCAGTGTTAGTTTTAACATCAAATTTCGATTTAGTTTTAGTTATAGTCTTTTCGGCTAAAATGCCATTTTAGTTTTAGTCCTATTTTAGTCATCTGAATTGTTTAGTTTTAGTTGTATTCTAGTCGACTAAAACCTCCAGTACATTTTTAGTTGACTAAAATCGAATGGGTTTAGTTAAATTGTAACGCATCATTTATCCCACTTCCGGACCGCCCACTGCAGCTTTACGTCGGGGGACTTTGATGCTAAATACCTTTGTTATGGTAGCAGATAGCCGCCATAACCCCGGTGTTTTCTTCAATGGCGGGCGGTCCACTTTAAGATAAAAGTGGTCTCTGCGGCGGATTCGCCGCAAGATCACTTTTATCGGCGGTGGGAGAGGTGCCCACCCCCCACCCCCCTCCCGCCATGTCTCAGTCGTCTGCCGCTTAACCGGATCCATTGGTAGCGCAGGGGAGACGATCCAATCCTCACCCCTGATGGGCAGGAAGTCAAGTGAGGGAATAATGGCCCTGACTCGACGCGACTCAAACATCATTTCCGCCCAGCGGCCTTAAAGGGACAATTTTTTTTGCATTTAAATATGAGATGTGAGATCTTTTTGACCCCCAGATCTCACATTAAAGAGGTCCTGTCATGCTTTTTTTCTATTACAAGAGATGTTTACATTCCTTGTATTAGGAATAAAAGTGATCCAATTTTTTTTTTGTTTAAGGGACTGTGTAAAAATAAAAAATTGAAAGTAAGATAAATAAGAAAATGTATTCCTATCTGCCCCCCCCCCTCAGCCCAGGGCCCTCACTGCACCCCCCTGTCCAGGGCCTCCTCTGCACCCCCCCAGCCAGGGCCTCCTCTGCCCCCCTCCCCCTCAGCCCATGGCCCCAGCTGCACCCCCCCCTTAGCCCAGGGCCCTTACTGCACCCCCCCCAGCCAAGGGCCTCCTCTGCCCCCCCCCCTCAGTCCAGGGCCTTCTCTGCCCCCCCCCTCAGTCCAGGACATTCTCTGCACCCCCCTCAGCCCAGGGCCCCCACTTCAGCCCCCTGTCAAGGGCCCCCTCTGCCCCCCCCAGCTCAGGCCTCCTCTGCCCCCACCTCAGTCCAGGGCCTTCTCTTAGAGTTACCACCTGTCTGGGATTCACCCGAACAGTCCGGGTTTTGAATCATGTGTCCAGGTTTCAGTCCACCTGAAACCCGGACACATTATTCAGACAGGAATGTGGCTCAGAACAGGGGCTGGACAGGAGGGGGAGGGGGCACTATGTGCGCCACATTACTATTCTCTTTGGAGTGCCCAAAGGCATCCCAGGTCTGTTACAATCCTATAATGTATACTAAAAAAAAAAAAAAAAATTACTTTGCGACGCTAAAGTGTTCGGGTTTGGCTTGAAGAAAAAGTGGCAACCCTACCTTCTCTGCACCCCCCCTCCTCAGCCCAGGCCCCCCACTGCCCCCCCCCTCAGTCCAGGACATTCTCTGCACCCCCCCTCCTCAGCCCAGGCCCCCCACTGCCCCCCCCCCCTCAGTCCAGGACATTCTCTGCACCCCCCCTCCTCAGCCCAGGCCCCCCACTGCCCCCCCCTCAGTCCAGGACATTCTCTGCACCCCCCCTCCTCAGCCCAGGCCCCCCACTGCCCCCCCCCTCAGTCCAGGACATTCTCTGCACCCCCCCTCCTCAGCCCAGGCCCCCCACTGCCCCCCCCCCCTCAGTCCAGGACATTCTCTGCACCCCCCCTCCTCAGCCCAGGCCCCCCACTGCCCCCCCCTCAGTCCAGGACATTCTCTGCACCCCCCCTCCTCAGCCCAGGCCCCCCACTGCCCCCCCCCCCTCAGTCCAGGACATTCTCTGCACCCCCCCTCCTCAGCCCAGGCCCCCCACTGCCCCCCCTCAGTCCAGGACATTCTCTGCACCCCCCCTCCTCAGCCCAGGCCCCCACTGCCCCCCCCCCTCAGTCCAGGACATTCTCTGCACCCCCCCCCTCAGCCCAGGCCCCCCACTGCCCCCCCCCCTCAGTCCAGGACATTCTCTGCACCCCCCCTCAGTCCAGGACATTCTCTGCACCCCCCCTCCTCAGCCCAGGCCCCCCACTGCCCCCCCCCTCAGTCCAGGACATTCTCTGCACCCCCCCTCCTCAGCCCAGGCCCCCCACTGCCCCCCCCCCCCTCAGTCCAGGACATTCTCTGCACCCCCCCTCCTCAGCCCAGGCCCCCCACTGCCCCCCCCCCTCAGTCCAGGACATTCTCTGCACCCCCCCTCCTCAGCCCAGGCCCCCCACTGCCCCCCCCCTCAGTCCAGAACATTCTCTGCACCCCCCCTCCTCAGCTCAGGCCCCCCACTGCCCCCCCCTCAGTCCAGGACATTCTCTGCACCCCCCCTCCTCAGCCCAGGCCCCCCACTGCCCCCCCCCCTCAGTCCAGGACATTCTCTGCACCCCCCCCTCAGCCCAGGCCCCCCACTGCCCCCCCCCTCAGTCCAGGACATTCTCTGCACCCCCCCTCAGTCCAGGACATTCTCTGCACCCCCCCTCCTCAGCCCAGGCCCCCCACTGCCCCCCCCCCCTCAGTCCAGGACATTCTCTGCACCCCCCCTCCTCAGCCCAGGCCCCCCACTGCCCCCCCCTCAGTCCAGGACATTCTCTGCACCCCCCCTCCTCAGCTCAGGCCCCCCACTGCCCCCCCCTCAGTCCAGGACATTCTCTGCACCCCCCCCCTCAGCCCAGGGCCCCCCACTGCCCCCCCCCTCAGTCCAGGACATTCTCTGCACCCCCCCCCCCAGTCCCCCTAATCCTTCGCCATACCAACCCCAACTTTCTAGTCCAGGGCCTTCCGCCTACAAACCCCTCTCCTTGTCCTGATAAATGGCTTCCATTTCCAGGAAGTCTCTCCCATGCTGAATTGTCGCTCTGGAATGCCTTTCTATAGTGCTGGCGGGTGGGAGGAGCCGAGTGATACATCACTAGTGCGCGCCTGTGCGCTCTCCCTCCTATGTGATACTCCGGTATTTGGCAAACTACGCAGCGGGTGCTGCCCGTCCATTACACCTGATCGGGCGGAGGAGACACCCTTAGAGCAGCACTTCCCAGTGCAGGTGGGGGGCAGAACCCCCCGGCGGCCCCCCCCTAGATGCGCCCCCCCCCCCCCCCAAGTTTTGGCCCTGAATCTAATAATCTATTATTTCCGGTATTAAGGTTTGAACACGCACTACAGACACAGATTTAGCCGTTGTGATATTGGACATCTTTATCAATAAAACCGAGTTCCATAAACAAACAAAATTATTGCTTTTTGACAAACAGAAATACAACCTGAAAATATATAAAAAAAACAAAAAATACCTGTAAACTCTGTTGGCTGTGATGCCATTACATATATTACCAACATTAAATATCAAGAAAAAAAAATAAGAAAAGCCTTTTTCTTATTTTTTCTTTTTTTTTTCTTTTAGCTACTTTGTAGATACCCCCAACATATTCTTATGTGGTAGTGCAGTGTTCATTTTCATGTGAAATTTCAATTTAGTTTTAACCCCTTTGCCAACCAGCGCACGACGATATACACAATGGCACTGCCGGGCAAATTGGCGTACAGGCACGTCCCCTTTAAGATGCGGCATTGTGGGCGCGCGCGCCCGCCGCGTGCTCCGTGGGTGCCTGCGATCGTGTCACGGAGTGGAAGAACGGGGAGATGTAAACAAAGCATTTCCCTGTTCTGCCTAGTGACATGACAGAGATCACCGCTGCCTGTCATCGGGAGCAGTGATCGCTCTCATGTGAGTGGTAGCCCCTCCCCCCCACAGTTAGAATCACTCCCTAGGACACACTTAACCCCTTGATCGCCCCCTAGTGTTTAACCCCTTCCCTGCCAGTGTCATTTACACAGTAATCAGTGCATCTTTATAGCACTGATCGCTGTATAAATGGTCCCAAAATAGTGTCAAAAGTGTCCGATCTTTCCGTCATAATATCGCAGTCAAGGATAAAAATCGCAGATCGCCGCCATTACTAGTAAAAAAAAAAAAATTAATAATAAAAATGCCATAAAATTATCCTCTATTTTGTAGACACTATAACTTTGCGAAAACCAATCAATATACGCTTATTGCGTTTTTTTTTTTACCAAAAAAAGTAGAAGAATACATATTGGCCTAAACTGAGGAAAAAAAATCGTTTTTTTTATATATTTTTGGGGGGATATTTATTATAGCAAAAAGTAAAAAATATTGTGTTTTTTTTTTCAAAATTGTCGCTGTTCTTTTGTTTATGGCGCAAAAAATAAAAACCGCAGAGGTGATCAAATACCACCAAAAGAAATCTCTATTTGTGGGGAAAAAAGGACATCAATTTTGTTTTGGTGCAACGTCGCAACGACCGCGCAGTTGTCAGTTAAAGCGACGCAGTGCCGAATGGCAGAAAAGTGCTCTGGTCAGGAAGGTGGTTAAATATCAAGAAAAAAAAAAAGAAGAAAAGTCTTTTTCTTATTTTTTCTTTATTTTTTCATTTAGCTACTTTGTAGATGCCCCCCAACATATTATTATGTGGTAGTGCAGTGTTCATTTCGATGTCAAATTTCAATTTAGTTTCAATCATAGTCTTTTGACTAAAATGCCATTTTAGTTTTAGTCATATTTTATTCGACAAAATAATTTTAGTCAATTAAATTAAAGGGGTTGTAAACGCTTGTGTGCATCCTATGCATTAAGGTGAAAAAACACCTGGCAGTGACCGGCCCCCCAGCCCCCCCCCCCCCATTTTTACTTACCTGAGCCCTGGAATTTCCCACGGCGAGGACGCGCCCTTCCTCTGCCCAGGCTTCTCGGCTCTTGATTGGATAGATTGATAGCAGCGCAAAGCCATTGGCTCCCGCTGCTGTCAATCAAATCCAATGATGCGGGCGCCGGGGGGGCGGGGCCGAGTCATACATTCAGCGGCTATGGACGCAAATGCTGGACTCGGGAGCGCGCCCGCAAAGTAACCCCCCGGGAGAGCGCTTCTCCTAGGGAGTTATCTGATGCGGGGCGGAGCCGTGAGAGCCGCCGGGGGACCCCAGAAGTCGGTGTTCGGGGGACACTCTGTGCAAAACAAGCTGCACAGTGGAGGTAAGTTTGATATGTTTGTTATTTAAAAAAAAATAAAATAATTGAAGCTTTACAATCACTTTAACACTGGTTCAGCTTTAAACAAGCTGTAGTGGCTCTATATCACCACTAGATGTCAGCATACATCAAGACAATAGTAACCTGACACATTTCAATGCAATAACAGAAAAATACATGTAAGTGGGACAGAACAGTCATTATAAAAGTCTGTTTATGTCGCTCCCATTCATATTTAAATCCCATAGGATGGAGTTGCTGTCAATCAACACCTTGTGGGAGGAGCAGCAGAGTGGTTTAGTATACAGATTTAATTTTTTTTATTTTTTTGGTGGGGGGTGCAGCCCGTGAGGGATCCCCTAGTGATGCCACCGAATATGGTCATGTAAACATTTTGGTCAATTGGGGTCACCTGGGAGAACCCGCCCCTCTGTTTTCATTTTGCAGTGTAGATCGGGAGATATCATTCGCTGCAGGTGAGTCAGGGGAGCGAACCATAGACGTGTGCGGTTTGTTTCGGCCCTGGATCGAGATTCGGACCAATGTTTTGTTATTCGCAAAGTCGGATGTATCCAAATTTCCCGAATTACAATAGTAATAGTAACGAACTTAAACGAAATCCGAAATAACGAAATGAAAATTTCGGATGAAATTCGAATTCGAATCAAATTAAAATTTCAGAAGAGAATAAAATAGAATAGAAAATAAAGGAATAGAATAGAAAAGAATAGAGTCGAATAGAAAATAATAGAATGGAAAATAAAAGAATATAATACAATAGAGTAAAACAGAACAGAATACATAATAAAAGAATAGAAGAAAAAATAGAAAATAAAGGTATAGAATAGAGAGTAATCAAATGGAAAATAAAAGAATCGAATTCAAATAGTTTTCTAATCAAATTCGAATTTCAGAAGAGAATAAAAAATGAATAGAAAATAAAGGAATAGAATAGAAAATAATAGAATGGAAAATAAAAGAATATAATACAATAGAGTAAAATAGAACAGAATACATAATAAAAGAATAGAAGAAAAAATAGAAAATAAAGGTATAGGATAGAGAGTAATAAAATGGAAAATAAAAGAATCGAATTCAAATAGTTTTCTAATCAAATTCGAATTTCTGAGGAGAATAAAAAAGAATAGAAAATAAAGGAATAGAATAGAAAATAATAGAATGGAAAATAAAAGAATATAATATAATAGACTAAAACAGAACAGAATACAAAATAAAAGAATAGGAAAAAATATAGAAAATAAAGGTATAGAATAGAAAATAAAAGAATAGAATAGAAAATAAAAGAACAGAGTAAAACAGAACAAAATAGAATAGAAAATAAAAGAACAGAATAAAATAGAATAGAGAATAAAAGAACAGAATAAAATAGAATTGAAAATAAAAGAATAGAATAGGATAAAAAAGAATAGAATAAAATAGAAAGAATATAACCATCTCCTGAAATTCAAATTTCAAATAGAATGAATTTGTATAAAATAGAACAGAAAAGAATAGAATAGAAAATAAAAGAAGAGAATACAATAGAATTGAAAATAAAAGAATAGAATAGGATAAAACAAAATAGAATAGAATAAAATATAAAAAATATAACCATCTTCTGAAAAACAAATGTCAAATTGAATAAATTTGAATTCAAACAGAAAAGAATAGAATAGAAAAAAAAAAACAAAAGAATAGATTAGAATAAAACAGAAAGGATATAAACTTCTTCCGAAATTCGAATTTCAAACAGAATAAATTTGAAATCGAATAGAATAGAAAAGAATAGATTAGAATAGAAAAGAAAGGAAAGGAATATAAAAAATAGAATAGAATAGAAAGAATATAACTTCTGGAATTCGAATTTCGATTAGAATAAATTTGAATAGAATAGAAAAGAATAAAATAGACTAAAAAAACAATAGATTAAAATGGAATAGAAGGAATACAACCATATTCCAAAATTCGAATTTACAATAGAATAAAATTGATTTAGAATGTAATTCGAACCGATTCAAATTTTCTGAATTTGGTTGGGAATTTATGTAAATAACAAATAGAAACAAAACAATACAATTTTTTTTCTTCTGCACGTGTCTAGCGGACCATGTGTGTGTGTGTGTGAGACGCTGCCTGTGACCGGGTTTAGGGCGTGCCCATGCACACACACCCCCCCCCCTCCCCCCATGACACCTTCTGTAATTGTACACATGTACACAGCGGGAGTGTGTCAGCAGATCCCGGCCAATGATTCACAGCCGGGACCTGCTGTGTCCAATCACAGCGCAGAGCCCTGTGTTGACAGAGGGAACAATCTCTCTGTTTCTTTTCCCTGCAAAGGGAGAAGAAACAAAGTGATCATTCGTTAAAAAATCAGCACTTGTTACACATTGTTATGTACATATTTAACCCCTTGATTACTCGAGATGTTAACCCCTTCCCAGCCAGTGTCATTAGTACAGTGACAGTGCATAGTATTATCACTGATCACTCTATTAGGATGTCAGTGGCAGTTAGTCAGTCCCCCCCCCCCTCAGTGTCAGTTAGTGTCAGATTTCCCGCTGCAGCAGTCCCACTATAAGTCGCTGATTGCCGCCATTATTAGTATAACAAAAAAAATTAAAAAGTATGTTTAACGACTTTTCACTTTTTTTGTGTGAATGAGTGGGGGCTCTATGTGACCTCACCACCCCTTTGGTTACATTCCGCTTTCAGTCGAGATCTCTCAGGCCAGTCAGGCGTGAGTCCTGGTTGTTAGGATGCCGACTTCCTAACAAGAAGTCAGAGTGTCAGATATTAATAAATGTATCACTTTCCGCGGCCACCGGAGATTCGACAATCATCAACTTATTTTGGATGTTTGCCAAACCTCTAAACAAGCAACATTCGTTCAGTTCATCCCTACTGCCCAAATATTGCAATCGGCATGGGCAAGTTATCAAGATAACGTACTCTGGGGATCAGTTTACCACGTTTTTTTTTGTGTGATTGCTATTTAGTCTGAGCATGTCTAAGCAGTGTGTTGTGCACAGCACACAACGTATATATTTAACCCCTTGAAGTCTTTAGGTGTACCTCATAAACCCTGGGCAATGTCCACCATACCCCGTAAAATCAGCAGTCAAGAAAAAAGGCATTTTTTCGGACATTAGGAAAATAAAAGTATGTTGCAGATGATAATTCTGCCGGTCAAAGCCAGCCTAGTAGCAGATAAAAAAATATTTTGCTGATTTAAGCACCTGAAAAAAAATCATTTTTTTACTGGAATGAAGGGTGATATGTTTAGCTATCCTACCATAGAACATTATTTCCCTATAAGCTGACCTTGTCAGATGCATTACCAAATATGACCACTAGATGGCAGTATAGCACCACTAGCGGAAGACTTTTGCTTGCCTTGAGTTACTTGAGTTTTAGCCCAATTTTTTTTATTACTTTTCATGTAATATTTTATTGTAATTATTTGTATTCATTTTCTTACATTGCTCCATCACATTCCACAACACAGTACAAAATAACTGATATAGAAACTGACATTCCAAAGATTAGGACATGGAAGTTGTTTAGCAACACATAACAATAACATGAAACAATAGCCGAGGCGTCTCCCATAACGATTCAAGGGATTTATTGTTTGTGTGTGGAAAGTATATCTATATATATATCCTGGAGCATGCAACCCCACAGTTTTCTGTTACTAAAAATGGTCAATTTCCTTAAAGGGAATGTGTAATGGTTTTATACATATTTTCTTGCCCTATTTATAGTTGTCAGGACATCAGTAAGAGCTAGGATGCTGGGAAAAAGACAATTACAGCTGTGCTGTATTATTAGCTGACCTATACTGCTCTGGGAATCCTTTGCCTTTTTGTAAAACAAAGATAATTTAGGTCACCGGTCTCTAGTGAATGGATAGGCTGCAATCTAAGTGATGTCACTGGTCTCTAGTGAATGGATAGGCTGCATTCTAAGTGATGTCACCGGTCTCTAGTGAATGAATAGGCTGCATTCTAAGTGATGTCACCGGTCTCTAGTGAATGGATAGGCTGCATTCTTAGTGATGTCACCGGTCTCTAGTGAATGGATAGGCTGCATTCTTAGTGATGTCACCGGTCTCTAGTGAATGGATAGGCTGCATTCTCAGTGATGTCACCGGTCTCTAGTGAATGGATAGGCTGCATTCCAGTGATGTCACCGGTCTCTAGTGAATGGATAGGCTGCATTCTCAGTGATGTCACCGGTCTCTAGTGAATGGATAGGCTGCATTCTCAGTGATGTCACCGGTCTCTAGTGAATGGATAGGCTGCATTCTAAGGGATGTCACCGGTCTCTAGTGAATGGATAGGCTGCATTCTCAGTGATGTCACCGGTCTCTAGTGATTGGATAGGCTGCATTCTCAGTGATGTCACCGGTCTCTAGTGAATGGATAGGCTGCATTCCCAGTGATGTCATTGCTCTCTAGTGAATGGATAGGCTACATTCTCAGTGATGTCACCGGTCTCTAGCGAATGGATAGGCTGCATTCTCAGTGATGTCACCGGTCTCTAGCGAATGGATAGGCTGCATTCTCAGTGATGTCACCGGTCTCTAGTGATTGGATAGGCGGCATTCTAAGTGATGTCACCGGTCTCTAGTGAATGGATAGGCTGCATTCTCAGTGATGTCACCGGTCTCTAGTGATTGGATAGGCTGCATTCTCAGTGATGTCACCGGTCTCTAGTGAATGGATAGGCTGCATTCCCAGTGATGTCATTGCTCTCTAGTGAATGGATAAGCTACATTCTCAGTGATGTCACTGGTCTCTAGTGAATGGATAGGCTGCTTTCTCAGTGATGTCACCGGTCTCTAGTGAATGGATAGGCTGCATTCTCAGTGATGTCATCGCTCTCTAGTGATTGGATAGGCTGCATTCTCAGTGATGTCACCGGTCTCTAGTGAATGGATAGGCTGCATTCTCAGTGATGTCACCGGTCTCTAGTGAATGAATAGGCTGCATTCTCAGTGATGTCATTGGTCTCTAATGAATGGATAGGCTGCATTCTCAGTGATGTCACCTGTCTCTAATGAATGGATAGGCTGCATTCTCAGTGATGTAACTGGTATCTAGTGAATGGATAGGCTGCATTCTCAGTGATGTCACCAGTCTCTAGTGAATGGATAGGCTGAATTCCCAGTGATGTCATTGCTCTCTAGTGAATGGATAGGCTACATTCTCAGTGATGTCACCGGTCTCTAGTGAATTGATAGGCTGCATTCTCAGTGATGTCACCGGTCTCTAGTGAATGGATAGGCTGCATTCTAGTGATGTCACCGGTCTCTAGTGAATGGATAGGCTGCATTCTAGTGATGTCACCGGTCTCTAGTAAACAGATTATTTTACTCTTTACTTCTTTCAGGTGTGTTGAGTGTTCTAGGCATTGCCAGTCAGTATTATATTTTAGGAATCAAACCAACGCCCATGGCGTATAACAGACCCCATGTCCCGGCATCCAGCGTCGCTTGCAGTAAATTAGTTTTGAAAACCATTACATTCTTCACTTTTCAAGGCTTTGAGAACATTTTGTGATACATTCCTCCAAAACTAACATTACAGAAGATGCTTATCTTGGGGTTTCTCTTGACTGACCTCTTGCTGGGTTTGTTCTGTATTCCTTCATTCAGCGCTCTTTCTCTCGTCGGAGCTTTGTGACCGCAGCGCAGTGCAGATTGTCAGAACGAAGATAGAGTTATAGAGGATTATTTTCCAGAGGAAAAACACAGATTGGCTTTATGTCTCAACTTGGAAAGACATTCTGCAATGTTTCTGCTCTCCCAAAGTCTTGCACAACCTTTAATGTCCAATCCAATTTTACAGAAAAAACATTTCTGTTCATTGACGGTGAAATTGTGAGAGCATTAAACACCATAAGGGCCTGTGCTGATGGGCATGGGTTGACTGAATTTGGTTTGTGCCACAAATGTGTCACTCGCCATACAAGTTCATGGGAATCCAAAAGCAACTCAAATGTAGATCAGAAGCAAGTCAACAGCAGGTCAAATACAGGGTTTTGGATGGCTTTGTCTACTGGTATTAGTATTCTGAATGTTATTCGTTGGGTGATCAGAAGCCAGTGGCAGGATTAATAAAATGTAGTGGAGAACGCCAAGTGGTTGGTAAGGTGAAGGAGTCTGGCAGCAGCATTCATGATAGACTGCAGGAGGATTAGCATGTGTAGAGATAGGCCAACAAGGAGGGAAGTTGAAGGTAGTACAGGTAGAGGTAGGCCAACAAGGAGGAAGGTCAACAAAATAGTAGCGGTAGAGGTAGGCCAACGAAGAGGGAAGCCAACAAATCAACAAGGTAGTAGAGGTAGAGGTAGGCCAACTAGGAGGGAGATCAACAAGGTAGTAGTGGTAGAGGTGAGCAATCAAAGAGGGAGGTCAACAAGGTAGTAGAGGCAGAGCTAGGCTAACAAGGAGGGAGGTAAACAAGATAGTAGAGGTAAAGGTAGGTCAACAAGGTGGGAGGACAACAAGGTAGTAGAGGTGGAGGTAGGCCAACAAGGAGGGAGGTCAACAAGATAGTAAAGCTAGGCCAACAAGGAGGAAGGTCAACAAGGTAGTAGAGGTAGAGGTAGGCCAACAAAGAGGGAGATTAACAAGATAGTAGAGTCAGAGTTAGGCTAGCATGGAGAGAGGTCAACAAGATAGTAGAGGTAATGGTAAGCCAACAAGGAAGGGGACAACAAGGTAGTAGAGGTAGGCCAACAAAGAGGGAGGTCAACAAGGTAGTAGAGGCAGAGCTAGGCTAACAAGGAGGGAGGTAAACAAGATAGCAGGGGTAATGGTATGCCAACAAGGAGAGAGGTCAACAAGGTAGTAGAGGCAGAGCTAGGCTAACAAGGAGGGAGGTCAAAAAGATAGTAGAGGTAAAGGCAGGCCAACAAGGAGGGAGGTCAACAATATAGTACAGTTACAGGTAGGTCAACAAGGAGGGAGGTTAACAAAGTAGTAGAGGTGGAGGTAGGCCAACAAGGACAGAGGCCAACAAGATAGTACAGATAAAGGTAGGTGAACAAGGAGGGTGATCAACAAGGTAGTAGAGGTGGAGGTAGGCCAACAAGGAGGAAAATCAACAAGGTAGTAGACGCAGAGGTAGGCCAACAAAGAGGGAGATCAACAAGGTAGTAGAGGCAGAGCTAGCCTAACATGGAGAGAGGTCAACAAGATAGTAGAGGCAGAGCTAACCTAACATGGAGAGAGGTCAACAAAATAGTAGAGGAAGAGCTAGGCTAACAAGGAGGGAGGTAAAAAAAGATAGTAGGGGTAATGGTATACCAACAAGGAGAAAGGTCAACAAGGTAGTAGAGGCAGAGCTAGGCTAACAAGGATTGAGGTAAACAAGATAGTAGGGGTAAAGGTATGCCAACAAGGAGAGAGGTCAACAAGGTAGTAGAGGCAGAACTAGGCTAACAAGAAGGGAGGTAAAAAAGATAGTAGTGGTAAAGGCAGGCCAACAAGGAGGGAGGTCAACAATATAGTACAGGTACAGGTAGGTCAACAAGGAGGGCGGTCAACAAAGTAGTAGAGGTGGAGGTAGGCCAACAAGGACAGAGGCCAACAAGATAGTACAGATAAAGGTAGGTCAACAAGGAGGGAGGTCAACAAGGTAGTAGAGGTGGACATGGCCAACAAGGAGGGACATCAACAAGGTAGTAGATGCAGAGCTAGCCTAACATGGAGAGAGGTCAACAAGATAGTAGAGGTAATGGTAAGCTAACAAGGAGGGGGAACAGCAAGGTAGTAAAGTTAGGCCAACAACAACAAGGTAGTAGAGGCAGAGCTAGGCTAACAAGGAGGGAGGTAACAGGATAGTAGAGGTAATGGTATGCCAACAAGGAAAGAGGTCAAGAAGATAGTAGAGGCAGAGCTAAGCTAACAAGGAGAGAGGTCAACAAAATAGTAGAGGTAATGGTATGCCAACAAGGAGGGAGGTCAACAAGGTAATAGAAGTAGTTGTAAGCCAATGAGAAGGGAGTTCACTCCAAGGAGGGAGTCAAGGTGGGAGATGACAAAAGAGTGAATGAGTATCTTGGTGGTTTCATTGGTTAAGAAGGGGCAAATTTTGTAAATGTTATGGAGGTGAGGGTGGCAAGAGTTGGACAGTGATTGAATGTGGGGCAGAAAGGAGAGGTGAGAGTCATGTACTCAGATTAGATGAACATCTCTCCCTGGTGGCATGGAGGATCTACTTATTCCATTAACACTATTATAGTTTAGTCTAAAATAAAAAACTATTAAAGACGAAATTGTCCTTTTACATGGCGCTGTGGAGATGAGCTAAACACTCGCAGTCACAAATTATTCGGTTGCAGATGTTCCTTATTACAGAAGTAAAAACCATCATGCATGCGTGATCCGGTTTATATACAGGGAGACCCAGAGCGAGTTCTGTCACCTCCGGTTGGTGCCAGGGGCAGCCATCCTTTTCCTCTTTTTATTAATAAAATTCCCTTGTTGGCGAGCGGCTGACTTTTCGGGTAAACTTTGCTCCTTTTATTGCTTGCCTCTGCAGAAAACAAAGGTCTTCTCTGGAAAGTACATTATTTTTTTGGTCTTTGCTCCGATATTATGTGATAAAATGTGAAAGTGCTTCCCGCCAAGAACCCAACCCCCCCCTCGTCAGCCCCCAACTCCAAGCCCCCGTGCAGAATGCGCTCTCGTAATCTCGCCATTTGGCTCGGGTCCGTCGCTGGGAGCGGACGCAGGCCTCTCGACAAGCACTTTCTACCTTTTTTGCATTAATGATTTTTTTACTATGTGCTAAGAAAAATAATCCAAGTACATTGCTTGTAAACCTGGCTCGTTACGGGCAGATGGTTTCGCTTTTTTTTGCGGATTTCTTTTGTTTAGAGAAGCTGTTTTTTTAAGTTAATTTATTTTACAAGTACATGTGTACGCGGCATTCCTTGCCGAATATCCTCCAAGTTTCCTTACGAGGAATAAAAATATTCACAACACAAACTAGGGAAAATTCAACCATCAGGTTGGAGCACAAACACATTTTCGAGCCCCAATAACTGCAAATAAAGAAGAGATATATTAGTAAAAAAAACTTATAATTTTTTAAAAAATTTTAGCCAAATTTTCTACAAATTAAAGCAGAAAGTTACCCCCCCCCCCCCTTGCTTTATACCCTCATACCTGTGACGCTAGTCTTGCATCAGGAATCATACCAGTGGTGGCTGGTGCTCGATTTTCTTGGGGGAGGGGGGGCGGCTCGCCCCCTTGCAGCCAGCGATGCCCTCCCCCCCCAGCCAGCCAAGCACCCCCCACCCCGGCACTCGATTGATCGCCGATACCCCCGTCGCTCGATCACTGCTTCGCTCACCCGTCATCCACCAGGCCCCCCCGCCAGCCACGCACTTACCCCATCCAGGTCCCAGCTTCGGCGGCTTCCCCCCTGCGTCTCCTCTCGAGTCCCGGCGGTCGCTTTTCCTCCCGGCCAATCAGGACTTAAAATCGCAGCCAATCGAGTCTTAGGACTCCTGGCCAATCGGGTCTCAGGAGAAACAGGAAGATATTAGCGAATATTAATTTGCTAAAGTCACAAAACTGGGTTGGCTCGGGGCCTCGGGCGTAGTGCTCTGCACCCCGAGTCCACCCTTTTTTAAGCCAATTAGAGCCTCAGGCTCTAATCATGAAAATGAAATCCATGATACCGGCGCCTTGCATGTAAATTAGGGGCCAGGCGCATGGTTTAAAGGGGCAGTGCCCCTGCGCCCCCGGATGAGCAGCCGCCACTGAATTATACTCACCTGCCGAGCAGACCTAGGGTTGTCCTGCTGTTATCAGCTGATGAGATGTCACACTGGTGTCCCATGCAGCCATCTTGATGCACACAGATTCAGGCAGCCAGGCCCCCAATGAGGGGTGGCGACTCTGCCCACCCCTATCCCTACCGAGCCACTGTGTCCTTAACTCACACACCTCACATTGCAGGGTTCCCCATGAGACCCGGGAGCCTCTAAAGCCTTTCTGGTTCCAAAAAATTCTGTGTCTGTAACACCCTTCTAGATAGGCTGCTAGTTAGGCTAGGTAAATTGAGTTCCTGTAGCTCTCCTGTAATCGGTTGGCCATCTTGTGATTAATTAGGGCGGATCTGTGTCTCACTGGTTGTAGATTTGACTGCTTCCCTATGCCTTCTGGACGGTTGTGGAATGCAGTGGGTTGGGAGAGTCAAATAAACAGCCTAAATATTTATGTGGCCCCAGCCAATCACTAGGGGAGTGTGCCCAGTAGGTGGCTGGATAATGCATAAATGGCCTGAAGCTCGGAACAGCAGACTTCTTGTCCAGGAGGAGAAGTTCCCAGCCCGAGGGGCTGTCCAGCTGTGCTTCTACACTTGCTCACCAAGGTACCATGTATGTTAGAGCTGGGGGGTATCCTCCTGAACATTGCTGCAGCAGACTGAGGGATTTATCTGGCTATCTGGTCTGGAGAGCTACCTGGAGACATGTCTGGCTGATATTGAAAGGAGGCATCCAAATATCCAGAGTACAGACCAGTGTATGAGATCCCAGTGATTGTGTGCTGCCACTATGCCTCTTGTATCAGTGTCAGTCTGTGCGTAAAGGTGGACATTCCTTATGGTGTCCATGTATAGTTCAGTCCATGATTTGCTGCTGCAAGGACTGTGCTCGGAAGCTTTGAAAAAGAGACACGTGTCCTGTAGTTGCTCCTGGAGTATCCCACAGTTGCCCTACACCCCATCCCAGTTATATTAAAGCGTCAGAAAAAGGATACCCCTGGACTATTCATTAAGCAAGAAGAACGACTGAGAAGGTGTGCTTGGCTGCATATACACCAGCTTGGGAAAGAACCTTGGGATGGCTCAACAGGCCCCTTAGGCAGTGGGGGCTACATGTCCAGATACTGGCTTCCCAAGCTGGCCACTGAAAGCCTAGTACAGAGAACAAGTCGGTCCTCTGTAAGGTTCCTGTCCTTGATAGAACAAAAAAGGGAAAAAAAATTCTCCTGACAAAACAATTCCATTTAAGAAACGAATGGCTGGTGGGGACATCTAGTGGTGAAAAGTGAGATCAACATGTCTAACACCCTGTTACATGCAGGCAGATCGTGTCTGAGGAAAGGGTCCATACATAGGATCCTGAAAACAGGTAGGATCCTAGGTACCATCCACATGTGATGTTTAAACAGCCTTGATGATTAAACAGACAGGCAAGTGAAAATAAGTCTGGGGAGAACCACCCTAGGTAACACCTACATGTGATGCTGAGCCCCTGTGATTAAACAAACTGAAATCCAATGAATGAAAGAGGGCAAGTGTGGGTAGGTACAAAACCAAGAAAAAGAAACATAAAGGGTCCAAAATGATGTGTGATAACACACAGTAATGTCTCAAACACTTTTTACCTAGTGTAGGTAGCGTCGCTCTAGTCAACAAACTGCATACATATAAAAAAAGAAGGGGTTTTGTCCCCACCAAGACAGCGGAGAACCAGAGAACCAAATGGGTGACACAGCATACAATGTTGGGATAAATAGAAAAAATATTACATTTATTGATTAGTTAAAAGTTCAATAAACTCCCCAATGGGAGATAATAGTTAAGACACATGAACATGACATATATCCCAAGTGGGGAGGCTTCCAGGTAGGATGGCATGTCCCTATACTTTCCCTACTCACCTGGTGCACCAAACCTGAGAGCCAGGGTCTTAAATAGGCTCTGACAAACGAAACACTCTTGCGCATTAGTGTGATGTCTGGGTGGTCTATTGTTCAAGGGATGGTGTCTCAGGCCTTGCTGCCCTCCATGGCAGGGGATGCCCTAATAGTCACAAGAAAAATACAAAAAAGACGGCACACCAGCCTAGTGCATTATCACATGTATATTTATTGATACTAATAACAAAGCTAAAAACTGCTCACAAACATGTGGAAAATGGAGCTTGTAAAGGCCACCTTGTCATGGAAATCAGGCCTGGAACCGACCGTCTACAGATAACAGAGGAGAAGACATGAGGGCTTCTGCTGGCTGAGGCGTTTTGAAGGAACACCTTCGAGCCTCTGAGGAAGAAGGTATTCCTTCGAAACGCGTCAGCCATGTCTTCTCCTCTGTTATCTGGAGACTGTCGGTTCCAGGCCTGACAAGGTAGCCTTTACAAGCTCCATTTTTTTCACATGTTTGTGAGTAGTTTTTAACTCTGGTATTAGTATCAATAAATATACTTGGGATAATGCACTAGGGTGGTGCACCCTCTTTTCTGTATTTTTCTAAAATAGACTCTGCCTGACCCAAGATGGTCGCCAAAGTCACATGAGGCACCAGCATCCAATCGGATGCTGCCTCTCTGTGACCGAGGAAGCCATAGAGAAACTAGTTTCCTCTCAAACTTCCTCCTCCACCTGCAGACGAGTGCCACCTGCAGTGGAGAAAGTTGACGGCACCTGCCTACAGGCAGGCCTTGGAAAGTCAGGTTGTGGAGGAAAGGACTAGATCAAGGGTCCTCAAACGCCAGTTGTTCAGGAACTACACTTACCATCATGCCTAGTCATGTCTGGGAATGTCAGAGTTTTACAATGCCTCACGGGACGTGTAGTCTTGCAATGGCTGAAGGGCCGTAGTTTGGAGATCCCTGGACTAGATGATGCTGGACGCCGTCCAGCCAGGTAAATGAGGCGGGGCTGTATCTGACTTTCTGCGGCTTCTAATGCTCATTGGGAGAAGCTCACAGTGTGCGGAGAAATCAGAGGAAGCCGTTTCAGTCCAGGAGAGGAGCAACTGTACAACTGTGCAAGACTGGAGGGGGAGGTCAGATTTAAGCCTTCCAAAATAAAATAAAAAAACGTTGGCTAGGAGTTGGGCTTTATGGGGCCCTCAGATATTGGAGAACTTTCACCCAGTTTTGCCCCCGGACTCCTTCCACATGTCTGTAGGTTTCCTCGTTGCAGAACATGTTTTAGGGTCTTGCGAAGTGTCTTCAGTCATATGACGGGCGAGGCTATAAATAGCAGCACCCTGTATGGGCGGCGGTGGTGCCGAGCCTCTGATGTTTACAGTCACTTCTAAAGACATCTCTGAAGGTTTTAATAAAGACTCCCGATAGAACTTGGCACTCCATATAAATCGTTTCATTTTGTTCTCGCGCTTTGTCTCCCAGCCAGTTGGAATTCTTTCCCGACAAAGAAACTTTTTTTTTTTTCTCTTTTTAAAATGATGGAGAAGTTTTTTGGTAAGGACGGTGAACCCCCGACCACGAATTATCTTAACGACATCTCAGCCCCGACACTAAAAATAACCGGCGGTCTTTAGAAGTAAAAACAAGTCCCAGAATCTTGTTATCTCCCGGGGAAATCTGCACCAGAAATCGATGGCGGGCGCTGGCGGGTCACACCTGTTACAAAGAGACCCGATTGGGGGGGGGGGGAGGGTCTCCGCTGGCAGGAAAGACAATTGTCTCCCTAATATGGGGCCCCTAGGATAAGAAGAAAAAGACTTGCTTGTTTTTGTCAGACGTGTATGGATAGCTTCAATCGTTGTGAGCGAAATTAACCTCTTCAGTTCTGGAAGGTTTTACCCCCTTAAAGACCAGGCCATTTTTTGCAATACGGAACTGCGTCGCTTTAACTGACAATTGCGTGGTCGTGCGAAGCTGAATAGAATAGAAAGAATAGAATAGAATAGAAAGAATCTAAGCATCTTCTGATATTCGAATTTCAAATAGAATAACTTTGAATACATGAGAGAAGAATAGAATAGAAAAGAATAGAATAGGGAAAAAAAGAATAGAATATATTCAAAAAACCAATAGAATAGAATAGAAAGAATATAACCATTTCTCAAAATTTAAATAGAATCAATTCGAATTTGAATGGAATAAATAAGAATAGATTAGAATAGAATAGAAAATAACAGACTAGCAGAGGCAGGTCTCTAATTAGACAAATTAGGCGGCCCCCTAAGGCCTCGCACTCACAGGGGCCTTGCAGCCGCCTAATTTGCTTGTGCTCAATCACTGATGTCGATGCCAGCGGCTCCGCCTACCCCCGCTGGGCCCGCCCGTGGCCCAGGGGCTGACTGACAAATCGGGTACTGCCCGAGGAATAGCGGCCCCAGCATGGAGTGGCTGCATCCCAGTCCGGTGGCAGCAGGTGCGGGGAGCCGGACAGTAGGGGCCTCTAGGTGGCGGCAGCGGCCGGATGACAGCACCCAGCTCCAGGTGCCATGTGGGAGCCGCAGCTGGGCTGCTCCTTCAGCCTGCGTCGCTCACCCGACCTCTCTGCACATGCCTCCAGCTGAGCTGTCCATGACTGAAGATGAAGGAGCTCCGCCTCCAATTTCCTGATGTCGCCTGGCCGACTAGAGAGAACGTGAGTGCCCGTGCAGCCTCCCTGTGTGCCTGGATAGGAGGAGCGGCGGGCGGCGGCATATAGTGGAATTGATCTTTCTATATTCCTCCTGCAGCCGCTGAATGTCTGCAGGAGGGAGAGGAGGAGGAAGAGGAGGAGAAGTGAGTATTCAGCGGCTGCAGGAGGAATATGGAAAAATCACTTCCTCTATATGGAGACCCCCACTGCTCCTCCTATCTAACTTCTTCTGCACCCCGTGCTCTCCGCCCCCTCTTTGGGCTCCCTGGCTCCGCCCCCTGTTCTCCAGCCCCTCCTTGTGCTCCCTGGCTCCGCCCTATGCTCTCTGGCCCCTCCTTGTGCTCCCTGGCTCCTCCCCCAGTGCTCTCCACCCCGCTGCACTCCAGCTCCCCCTGCTTTCCACTCCCATTCTTTCTGACTCCCCTCCTCTCAAGCTCCCCCCAGCGCTCTCCAGCCCCCACCCCTCCTATGCTCTCCACCTTCCCCAGTGCTTTCTGCCCCCACCCCCCAGTGATCTCTGGCTCCTCCCTGCTCTTTGCCCCACCCAGTACTCTCTGCCCCCACCCCCCAATGCTCTCCAGCTTCTCCCTTTTCTTTGCCCCCCTCTCCTGCACCTGCCCAGTGCTCTCACAGACTGGGACATGGAGCACAGGAGGGTCTGCAGACAGGGACAGGGCTAGGGATCTCTCTCACCCCCCTTTCCCTCACCCTCCTCTTTCTCACCTCCTCCTATCTCTCTCTCCCACTCCTCCCTCTCACCCCTCTCTCTCCCCCCTCCTCCCTCTTTATGTCACCCTTCTTTCTCTCACCCCTCGTCTCTTTCTCTCTCTCCCTCACCCCCCTCTCTTTCTCACCTCCCTCCTCTAGGTCACCCCCAGTCTCTCTCACCCCCACTCACCCCTTCCCAACACTTACTCCCTCTCTCCCCCTCTCTCTATCCTCCCCCTCTCTCTCTCCTCCTCCCTCTCTCTCCTCCCCCTCTCTCCCTTCCCCTCTCTCTCTCCTCCCCCTCTCTCTCCTCCCCCCTCTCTCCTCCCCCTCTCTCTCTCTCTCTCTCCTCCCAATCTCTCTCTCCCTCCCCCCTCTCTCCTCCCCCTCTCTCCCTCCCCCCCTCTCTCTCTCCTCCCAATCTCTCTCTCTCCTCCCCTCTCTCTCCCTCCCTCCCCCCCCTCTCTCTCTCCTCCCCCCTATCTCCCTCCCTCTCTCTCTCCCCCCCTCTCTCCTCCCCCCTCTCTCTCCTCCCCCTCTCTCCCTCCTCCCCCCTCTCTCTCTCTCCTCCCAATCTCTCTCTCCCCCCCTCTCTCTCTCTCCCCCCTCTCTCTCTCCCCCCTCTCTCCCTCCCTCTCTCTCTCTCTCCCCCTCCTCCCCCCTCTCTCTCTCCTTCCCTCTCTCTCTCCTCCTCCCCTTTCTCTCCTCCCCCTCTCTCTTCCCCTCTCTCTCTCTCTCTCTCCTCTTCCTCCCTCTCTCTCCCCCTCTCTTCTCTCCCCTTCTCTCCCTCCCCCCCCCTCTCTCTCTCTGCACTGTGCTGGGATCCCCCCACTCTCCTTCCTCCCAAGGCATGGAAAAGTTTTAGAGGGGTGGGTTGCCACCTTGCTGGGTCCCAGATGTTTTATTAGTTTCATATGTCTGATGGGTAAGGAGGGTGCCCTGGAAGTGGTGAACTGTGTGCTAGATCCGTGCATCTTTATGCAACCATTTTTATTGCTTGAATTTTTTTTTCCTATTATGGCCATGAGTGGGGCCTCATGTGTAAGTTTCGCCTAAGGCCTCACAAAGCCTAGAGCCGCCTCTGCAGACTAGTATAGAAAAACACAATAGAGTAGAATAGAAAGAATATAACCATCTTCTGAAATTCAAATTTCAAATAGAATAAATTTGAATTAGAGTAGAAAAGAAAAGAATAGAATAGAATAGAATAGAATAGAATAGAACCATTTCCCAAAATTTGAATAGAATAAATAAGAATAGATTAGAATAGAATAGAAAATAACAGACTAGTATAGAAAAACACAACAGAATAGAAAGAGTATAAAGGTCTTCTGAAATTCAAATTTCAAATAGAGTAAATTTGAATTAGAATAGAAAAGAAAAGAATAGACTAGAATAGAAGAGAAAAGAAAATAATAAAATAGAAAAGAAAATAATAAAATAGAATAAACAAATAGAATAGAAAGTATCTAACACTATAATCATTTTCTGAAAATTCGAATTTCGAATAGTATAAATTTGAATTAGGATGGAAAAAATAGAATATAATAGAAAAGAATAGAATAGAAAATTAAAGAATAGAATAGAAAAAACAATAGAATAGAAATAATATAGCCATCATCCAAAATTCAAATGTCTTTCGATTCAAATTCGAATGGAATTAATAAAGATTGGAATTCGGATAAATAAAAATGTCCTTTTTCCCATAAATAGAGCTTTCTGTTGGTGGTATTTGATCGCATCTGAGGTCTATATTTTTTTGCGCTATAAACAAAAAAACAGCGACAATTTTGAAAAAAAAAACTAAATATTTTTTTTTTGTTTCATATTTTTTTTTGTTTGTTTAATAAATATTTTTTACTTTCTGCTAGAAAAATATGGGATAAATTTATAGATTTTTTTTTCTTATTGTTTTTACTAGAAATGGCGGCAATCAGCGATTTTTAGCAGGACTGCGACATTGCGGTGGACAAATCTGGCACTTTTTGTGGACCAGTAACACCAATACAGTGATCAGTGCTAAAGAAATATGCACTGATCACTAGACATGTGCAGTTTGTTTCGTTCTGAATTAAAATTCGGACAATTTTTTTCATTTTTCAGGAAATTCGGATGTATCCAAATTTACGAATTACAATAGTAGTGAATTTAAACGAATCCGAAATAACGAAAACAATTTGGGTGGAATTCGAATTTGAATCGGTTTGAATAGTTTTCAAATCAATTTCCAATAGTTTTCACATTAGAATTTGAATCGTTTTCAAATTAGAATTTGAAAGGTTTTTGAATTTGAATAGTTTTCGGATTTCCAAAGAAAATTGAATAGAATAGAAAATAAAAGGAATAGAATAGAAAAAAAAATACAATGAAATGGAAAAGAATATAACAGAAAATAAAAGAATATAATATGAGTAAAACAGAACAAAATAGAATAGAAAAAAAGAACAGAACAGAATAGAATAAAATAGAAACAAATAGAATAGAATGTAATAAAAAAGAATAGAATATAACCATCTTATGAAATTTAAATTTCAAATAGAATAAATTTGAATTTGAATACATAAGAAAAGAATACAATACAAAAGAATAGAATAGAATAGAAAAAAAGGATCAGTGATTACTAATTGTGTGGGGGGAGGTGCTTTGGCGGGGGGAAGGCAGAGATCCGTGTTCCTGCTTAGAAGAAACACAAGATCTCCATCTTCCCCTCGGACAGAATGGCGATCTGCCTTGTTTACATAGGTATCTTGCCATTCTGTCTGCCTCGGGAACGATCGGCAGGTCCCGGCAGACATGGGGTCCGTCGGACCCTCTGATTGGTTCCTGCTGTATCCAATCACAGCGGAAGAAGGTCGCCGGCGCGCCCCAGACCCAGCAATCGAAATCATGTACAGGTATGTGATTTTGCGCTGAAGTAAATGTACGTGGGGCGGTTTCGGACCTTTCCGGTCGGCAATAATAAATAACAAGTGATAAATTGAATACATAATAAATTGGATACATTCCTGACATTTCACTTTATACAGCAAACGTTTTTCAAAGAAAAGCTCCGCCCTAGCGGCTTGCTATGAGGGCACTCATGAGGGCTCAGTCCTGAGCAAGGCTGTGTGGATCTATAGACACACACAGCTCGGCCCCACCCCAACTCCCTCCTCACAGATGTTGACTGACAATATGATTGTTATTAGTATTATGACTACTATTACTACTACTAATCATAATAATAATAATAAAAGACATTTAATGAGTTATTTTATTATTATTTGTTATTATTATGACTACTACTTATAATAATATTAATAATTCAAATTAAAAAAGCATAATTATAAATTATTATTATTATTATTATTATTATTATTATAAGTAGTAGTCATAATAATAACAAATAATAATAAAATAACTCATATTAAATGTCTATTATTATTATTATTAATATT
The DNA here is from genome assembly GCF_042186555.1 of Aquarana catesbeiana. Taxonomy (NCBI): domain Eukaryota; kingdom Metazoa; phylum Chordata; class Amphibia; order Anura; family Ranidae; genus Aquarana; species Aquarana catesbeiana. Next base: position 684,530,638 of record NC_133327.1, on the reverse strand, counting down.
TATATTATTATTATTAGTTTAATAGTAGTAATAGAAGTCATAATAATAATAACAATCATAATAATTCATAATAATAATAATATAAATTATATTAAATTATATATTAAATGTCTTGTTAATTTATAATTTTAAATTATGCTTTTTTAATTTGTATTATTATTATTATTATTATTATTAATATTATTAGCAGTAGTAGTCCTAATAATAATAACAAATAATAATATAACTCATATTAAACGTCTTATTTTTTTTTGGAGGTGGGTGTCTGAGCCCACTATTGTTTGTGACCGGAGTAGACTTTGCTGCGGCCTTCGCTGGGCCATCTGTGTATTGTCTCTGTCCATTGACCTCGGCTGTTTTCGCTGACCGCATGGTGCGGTCTTCTCGGAGGCTCCTGAGGACACTCGTAAATCTGGCTGCAGAGCGGTCACCTTCAGGAATCCGATTCCTAGAAATATGTCCGCGTCCCCCCCCCCCCCCCCCCCGCAGTCTGTAATTAGATTAGCGGGAGGCTCACACTCTGTGTATTTGTACGCTGCAGATGGTGCTCAATGTTTGTTTCCTCTTCCTTCCCAAACAAAGAGCTGAGGGGGAATCTACCCCAAAACATCAGAAAAGTTTTTATGGTGAAATATTAAATCTGACCTCTGGCCTTCCCTCCAGTCTTGCACAGTTGTACCGGCTCCTCTCCTGCACTGAAGTTGCTTATTCTGATTTCCCTGCACACTGTGAGGGTGGGCTCAAGGCATTGCACCCCAAGCCCACTCCGTTGTGTGAGAATAGCGAATAAGTATTTGCTATTCTCACACCGATTCTCCTCCCGGCCAATCAGGAAGCAGGACCCGTTTCCCGATTGGCCGAAAGGAGAAGCGATCCCATTAGCCTAGGAGGAGGAAAGCCGCCGTGATGCCGCTGAGGATCACGGCAGCATCACGGCAGCTTTCGCCATGCATCTCCTCCCTCCTCCTCCTAGACGTCCAATAGGTTCGCCTGTCCTTTCAGCCAATCCGCTTCCTGATTGGTCATGAGGAGAATCATTGTGACAATAGTGAATATTCATTCACTTTTGTCACACAACTGGGTGGGCTCAGGGCTCAGTGCTCTAAGCCCCAAGCCCACCTTTTTTTTAAGCCAATTTGAGCCTCAGGCTCTAACCACGTGCTTAGCGCCTGAGGCTCAAAAGAAAAAAAAAGCCCATTGGAATCAAGAATTGTAACTACATGCTCCTGTTAAACAGGGGCAGAAAAATTGGGCCTTTGGTGGTGGTGAAGCCACAACCCTGTAACCCCTCACAGATACTCTTGTTGGGTGCTGGAACGTGCCCTGCATTGAAATATTAGATCAAAAATTGTAATCACATGCCCCTGTTAAACAGGGACAGAAAAATAGGGCCTTGGGTGGTGGTGGTGGTGGTGCCACAACACTGTACACCCTCACAGATACTCTTGTTGGGCACAAGAACTGGTCCTGCTGTGAAATATTAGATCAAAAATTTAAATTACATGCCCCTGTTAAACAGGGGCAGAAAAATTGGGCCATGGGTGCCCTAAACCTAAAATATTGTTGCAAGCTAGCATCATCAAGATTGAGGAGGATTAGAATAGTCAGCATAGGCAGTCTTCAAGGGACCCCACATCCATAGAAAATTCAATCAGTTACATCAGCATCAGGTGCTTGATAGCTGCTGATCCAAGACTGATTCATTTTTATGAATGTGAGCCTATCAACAGAGTCTGTGGACAGGCGCACTCTATGATCCATTCAGAAAGAACACTGGATGCAGGACTGGCCAGTAGCTCAATTGCATATTGAGCAAGTTCTGGCCAGTGGTCCATCCTCAAGACCCAGTAATCCAGTAGATGCTCTGTTGGAAAGGTCTCCAAGTCTGCTCTTGCCCCTAGATATTCCTGCACCATGTAATGCAGACACTGGCGATGGTTGCTTGAACCGATCAGATCTTGGCGCTGAGGACTGAAAAATTATTGAAAGGCATCGGTCAGCCAGCCACCTTCTCCACCGCTCTTCTCCTGACTGAACGAAGCCTCAGCAACACGTTGTCCAGCACCAGGAAATTGTAACCTCCCAGGGTCTGGAAATGCATTGCACAAACCTTTCTTCAAGGCCTCCTGAAGATGTTTCATCCTCTGCTCTCTCTGCGAAGGCAGGATGAGTTCTGCAACCTTACCCTTGTAACGTGGATCAAGAAGGGTTGCCAGTCAGTAATGATCCCTCTTCCTGATACCACGAATCCTAGGGTCCTTTCGCAGGCTTTGCAGAATCAGGGAGGCCATGCAGCATAAGTTTGCGGAGGCATTCTATTCTGAATCCTCTGGGTCACTAAGGATCACATGATCCGTAACAACCTCCTCCCAGCCACGTACAACTTCTTGGGTTTCTGGGGACTGAAAACCATCCCTTGAAGACTGCTGCTGAGTGTCATCCTCCACGTCCATGCTGACACAATCCTCCTCCTCCTCTTCTTCCTGTGTGTTTGGCAGGCTCGCAGGAATGCTATCTGGATAAAGGAGGCCTTGAGAGGTAAGGAAGTTCTCCTCTTCCTCCCGCTGTTCTGCCTCAAGTGCCCTGTCCATTATTCCACAAAGCATTTGCCCCAACAGGAAGACTAGAGGGACAGTGTCACTGATGCATGCATTGTCGCTGCTCACCATCCTTGTGGCCTCCTCTAATGGTAACAGGACAATGCATGCATCCTTGATCAGTAGCCACTGGTGTGGCGAAAAGAAGCCAAGCTCCCCTGACCCTGTCCTGGTGCCATACTCGCACATGCCTGGTGGGCATGTCACAAATGAGGCGGTTGGTGGGCAGGTTGCATCCCCTTTGAATGTCAGCCAGCCGAGCACTGGCATTGTATGACCAGTGGAAATGACCACAGACCTTTCTGGCCTGCCTCAGGAGATCCTGTAAGCCTGGGTACCTGCTCAAGAATTGCTGCAGCACCAAATTCAAGACGTGTGCCAAACATGGAACATGGGTCAAGTGTCCCTGTCGGAGGGCGGAGAGAAGGTTGGTGCCAATGTTGCATACACCCATTCCTGGCTGAAGCTGGCGTGACGTCAACCACCTCTGAGCCTGCCCCTGCAGAGCTGACAGAATCTCTACCCCAGTGTGGCTCCTGTCCCCTAAGCAGACCAACTCAAGCACCGCATGGCATCTTTTTGCCTGACTGCTTGCGTAGCCCCTTGAACGCTTACGGAGCACCACTGGTTCAGTGGACAAATCTGCAGAAGAGGCCATAGAGGAAGAAGAACAGGAGGGGGTGGAGTAGAGAGCTATGTCAGAATCACCACTAGCATTTTGGAGGTGTGGTGGCGGAACAAGCTCCAACAATACTGAACCCTGTCCTGCATCCTTCCCAACTGCCAGCAGAGTTACCCAGTGCACCGTGAAGGAAAGGTAACGTCCCTGCCCATGCCTGCTGGACCATAAGTCAGCGGTAATATGCACCTTACTGTTGACTGCCCTGTCCATTGAGGCCAAAACATTGCCTTCCACATACCTTCCGTGAAAAGAAATGGTGTTTTGGAACCTGCCACTGAGGTACCGCACATTCCACAAATTCACAAAAGGGGGCAGAGTCTACCAGCTGAAAAGGCAGCAGTTGCAGTGCTAGCAATTTGGCCAAGCTAGCATTCAGACGCTGAGCATGTGGATGGCTGGGACCGAATATCTTTTTATGGTTCAGCAACTGGGGTAGGGAAATTTGCCTGCTAAAATCAGATGGTGGTGTACTGCTAGCATATCGGCTGCAAGTACTTGGGACACCTATTGCTATACCTTCATTCCTCTCAGTGTAGGTTTTTGAGAGGACTGGAGGTATAGTGGGGTTGAAGATCCCAGTTGAGGAGCAAAGAGAAGTCCGCCTTTTTCTTTGATGTGGTTCGTTCAAGTGCTGTTGCCAACAGACTGCATGGCAGGTCGTCATATGTCTGGTCAAGCATGTGGTGCCCAAGCGGCTGCTGTTCTGGCCATGCTTGATTCGCTTCAGACATGGTTGCAAACAGCAACAGTGCAATCTGCTGCACATGTGTCTAAAAAGGCCCACACCAAGGAACTTTCAAAAGTCAGCGGGGAGTCAGCAGCATCCTGCCCCTGCGGAGCTCTGCGGTGTGATGCAATAGGGTGGCTACCCTTAAGCTGCCCCCTAGAAGACATCCTGCCTCATTGGAGTTGTGCCTCCTCCTCCTCTCTTCTCTTAGGCACCCAAGTAGAGTCAGTGACCTCATCGTCCCCTCCCTCCTTGTCACTGGAGCAAACTTGGCAGTATGCTGCAGCTGGGGGAACATGACTGCCAGTTTCTTGTCCTTCTTGGGCACCCCCTCTCTCTAGGCTCACGTTACTCCCTTCCTCAACCTGGGAACCAACAATGGAGCCTTCAAATCACTGCGCATCCTCCAGTAGCATGTACCCGACACTGTGGTTGAATAGTTCTGGGGACTCCTCCATGCATGATGGTGGGGCTACGGAAGGAGTGACTGTGGACAAGGAGCCGGTGGAATAGGTTGCTTTGGCAGCTGCATAGGAAGGCAAACTACTCTGAGCCTAGGTGACAGAGGATGAGGAGGATGAGGACGGCTTTGTTATCCACTCCACCAACTCTTCTGCATGTTCTGGCTCAATAACACGGCCAGCAGCAGGAAAAAAGGACAAGCGTGCCACACAGCCACCTGCAGAGGATGCACCTTGTCCACGACCAGCACTGTTGACTGTAGACACAGAGCCTGCTTGCCCTCTTTTAGTGGCCTGTGAGCGTCTGCCTCTCCTTGGTGGCCTTCCGGACATGATGTATATTTTGTTTTGCAACACCACACTACACTGTATTACATACTGTGTACACCACCAGAAAGTGTAGTAAAAACTCTTCACACTGTATTAGATACTGTGTACACCGCCTGCACTGTATTAGCAACTGTACTAAGGTTGCTCTGTATTTTATACTGTGTACACCACCAAAAAAGTAGTAGAAATTGAACAACGGCTGCACTGTATTGTGTACTGTGTACACCACAAGAAATGTAGTAGACACTGTACACACTGTATTAGATACTGTGTACACCACATGAAGTGTATTAGAAACAGTACACCACAGAATGCACTGTAGATATACGCTACACTGGATGCAGAGTATATATACAGTCAGGTCCATAAATATTGGGACATCAACACAATTCTAATCTTTTTGGCTCTATACACCACCACAATGGATTTAAAAAGAAACAAACAAGATTTGCTTTAACTACAGACTTTCAGCTTTAATTTGAGGGTACTTACATCCAAATCAGGTGAACGGTGTAGGAATTACAACAGTTTGTATATGTGCCTCCCACTTTTTAAGGGACCAAAAGTAATGGGACAATTGGCTGCTCAGCTGTTCCATGGCCAGGTGTGTGTTATTCCCTCATTATCCCATTTACAAGGAGCAGATAAAAGGTCCAGTGTTAATTTCAAGTGTGCTATTTGCATTTGGAATCTGTTGCTGTCAACTCTCAATATGAGATCCAAAGAGCTGTCACTATCAGTGAAGCAAGCCATCATTAGGCTGAAAAAACAAAACAAACCCATCAGAGAGATAGCAAAAACTTTAGGTGTGGCCAAATCAACTGTTTGAAACATCCTTAAAAAGAAAGAACGCACCGGTGAGCTCAGCAGCACCAAAAGACCCGGAAGACCACAGAAAACAACTATGGTGGATGACCGAATAATTCTTTCCCTGGTGAAGAAAACACCCTTCACAACAGTTGGCCAGATCAAGAACACTCTCCAGGAGGTAGGTGTATGTGTGTCAAAGTCAACAATCAAGAGAAGACTTCACCAGAGTGAATACAGAGGGTTCACCACAAGATGTAAACCATTGGTGAGCCTGAAAAACAGGGAGGCCAGATTAGAGTTTGCCAAACATCTGAAAAAACCTTCACAGTTCTGGAACAACATCATACGGACAGATGAGACCAAGATCAACTTGTACGAGAGTGATGGGAAGAGAAGAGTATGGAGAAGGAAAGGAACTGCTCATGATCCAAAGCATACCACCTCATCGGTGAAGCATGGTGGTGGTAGTGTCATGGCGTGGGCATGTATGGCTGCCAATGGAACTGGTTCTCTTGTATTTATTGATGATGTGACTGCTCACAAAAGCAGCAGGATGAATTCTGAAGTGTTTCGGGAAATATTATCTGCTCATATTCAGCAAAATGCTTCAGAACTCATTGGACGGCGCTTCACAGTGCAAATGGACAATGACCCAACGCATACTGCGTAAGCAACCAAAGAGTTTTTTAAGGGAAAGAAATGGAATGTTATGCAATGGCCAAGTCAATCACTTGACCTGAATCCGATTGAACATGCATTTCACTTGCTGAAGTCAAAACTGAAGGGAAAATGCCCCAAGAACAAGCAGGCACTGAAGACAGTTGCAGTAGAGGCCTGGCAGAGCATCACCAGGGATGAAACCCAGTGTCTGGTGATGTCTATGCGTTCCAGACTTCAGGCTTTAATTGACTGCAAGGGATTTGCAACCTAGTATTAAAAAAGTGAAAGTTTGATGAATGATTGTTAATCTGTCCTATTACTTTTGGTCCCTTAAAAAGTGGGAGGCACATATACAAACTGTTGTAATTCCTACACCGTTCACCTGATTTGGATGTAAATACCCTCAAATTAAAGCTGAAAGTCTGCAATTAAAGTGCATCTTGTTTGTTTCATTTCAAATCCATTGTGGTGGTGTATAGAGCCAAAAAGATTAGAATTGTGTCGATGTCCCAATATTTATGGACCTGACTGTATGTGTGTGAATAGAATCCTGTATACAGCGTGATACTCGATCCGGTATCGGCATACTCTGTAATCTTGCCGCTGTGTGGTCGGCTCGGCTCTGGCAAATGGTTAGAACTTTTCATTAGGTGTGATAGGCAGTGTTAGTTTCTTCTGTACGTTTTCCTGCCCGTTGCATTAATGAGTCCCCGTGAAGTGTCAGATTATTCTGTGGCCTCTGCGTCTGTAACTTTCCCCAAACTTCAGAAGCTTTGAAGCCAGGGAGGCACAGCCCCATAAATTATACCGAGCTTGAGAGTAACGTGTAACCTTAGACAAGCCTTTCCCAACCTTCATGAATTATGTGCCTTCTATAACATCCAATGTGTAAGCCCAGCTCCAGCCAAAGGTCTTTTTGTGAAGTTTTGGATGGGATAGGGTAGGGTATAGAACCTCTGTAAGGTGCTGTCCTTGTCTTCTTTGGGAAGATTTCCTTTGACTTCCTGTTCTGGTGACAAACAGGGTTTTAACAGTTGCTTTATATCTGTTTTATAACCATCTATAAACAACCTTTTTGTTTTGCAAATGAACATGTAATACATGGCAAAGGATTCCCAGAGCCTTATGAGCTAGCTAAAGATATAGCAGAGCAGATGAAGCTTGCTTGAGGCAGGGCCGGACTGGGAATAAAAACCAGCCCTGGAAATAATTTCACACCAGCCCCATAGCATTATTAAACCAGCCCAACCGCATAACGTCACAGAGGCTGTGCGGACATACTACAGGAGATGTCAGAGGCTTTGTGGACAATGGTACAGGAGATGTCAGAGGCTGTGCGGACATGGTATAGGAGGTGGTCATAGGCCGTGCGGACATGGTATAGGAGGTGGTCATAAGCTGTGCAGACATGGTATAGGAGGTGGTCATAGGCTATGCAGACATGGTACAGGAGAGTAACAGGAGGTGGTCAGAGGCTGTGGAGGGGTCCGGTCTTACCTGGGCGTGAGGTGGAAAGGCGTGTGCCACTGCCGAGACTGAGACAAGTGCCTTACATTTAAAAATAGTGCTGCCTGGCGCCCGCTTGCCGAAAATGGCCAAGTACATACGGGCTTCGCAATGTTGTCATGTTGGCCCGCAGCCATATTTTTTACAAGTGCTGCTGCCCGTAATGGGCATTTACAGGCAGCTCTAAAATAGGTTGAGATTTATGGGCTGCCCAAAAATTAACGGGCGTTTGGCAACACTGGGCCGACGGCCGGGCAGTCGCAGTCACAGCTCAAAGCAGACCCAGGGCAGGCAGCCTAGAGGAAAATATCCTGCTATCCCAGTAGGCCAGTCCGGCCCTTGCTTGGGGCCCCTGATGTAGACCCCCCGATGTCTCACCTGCTCTGCAATGAAACTGACAGAGTACATATCACACTCTGCTATCGTCCTCCCTGGCCAGGTTGCAGCCGAATATGGCCCTTTTACGCATCCCTCAGGGTTCTTATTATGTGGGTAATATCAGTGAATAGATAATTGTTCTCCCACCCCTCTACCTGGCAGCACCTGCCCTGCTGGTCCCAGGTCCCAATGGAAGCATGATGCCAGGAAAACATAGCAGGGGGCATGTGCAAGACAGGGGGCTGTTGCCGGGGTGTGTGGAAGCGATCAGGTGACTCTACAGCAGCCTGATCGCTTCCATTTGACAGTCGGGTTCTAAGATTTACACGTGTGTGTAAAATCCCCCACTACTGTTGAAGCAAAGACCCTGCAAGTGTGGAAAAATCACCATCGATCTGCCAGAAATCCGGTGAGCTCCAAATTTCCTGAATGAGGTGACAACACGCTGCTTCTGCTGCACCGAAATCCCAAGCAGTGTTGTCAGCCCTTCTTTGCATGCTTCTGCCATTGGCAGACCAGATCTCGGCGGTATCATACCAACCCAGGGACCATTTTCATTGCATTATGTGGGTGGCATTATTGTTTTTACATGCACATGTACAGTAAATGCTGGGAACACCTATTTTTTTCTCCCTCCAGTTTCACGTTGCAGTTCCCAGTGTTAGAATTCGGAGCCTTTCCTGCAGAATGCATTAGCGGTGGCGGAGGTCTGTGGTTAGCGCAGGAATTCCACACCTGAGGTTGTCGCGTCTGCGTTCAGCGGGAAATTTTTCGACCTCTTCTTACAGCCAGTCGGTAAAGGGATGCTGGAATCGTTGGTGATTAATACTTTGTTCAAGCCAAATCCCACAGACACTCGATCAAGTGTGAACACAGCACACTGACACCAGATGACCCCCCCCCCATCTCTTGTCCAGAGTCCGCTCACATTTAAGGGATAGGGCTGTTTTAGGGAGCACCATGACTTGTGACCCCTTGCAAAATCTTTAGTTATAAAGCAAACCTATCCAGATGCCTGGAAGCAATCAGTGTTTCCACTGCCTGCGGCCAGCATGGTGTTCACTAGCAACACATGTAGTCATCCATGTTTGGACTGAGGCCAATATATGATGTGTGATGTCACATGATGTCTGGGAGACACCTCCCAAAAGGTTCCTGCGGTAATAAAAACTGTGCCGCTGCCAGGAGTCAGTGCCAGGACTAGGTCATCTAGTGCCCAGGGCAAGGAAGCCAACTTGCGCCTCCCCTCCCAAGTCAGTGTAAGTGCAATAGCCATATCTAACCCCTGTCCAAAGCTCACCTATGTACCTTTCTTCCACAGCTTATCTCTGCAATCCCCCCGCTGCCCCTCCTCCACCTCATCAACAGCTAAGCTCTGCAGCCCACTTGAAAGCAAGTGGAAGCTGCAGTATATCCTCCAACCTGAAGGTGGCAGGGTACTGTTTCTTCAGGCTCGCAGGAAACCTTTGAGGACTAATTGTCTCCTGCTATGGGCTCCAATCAACTATCTTGGGGAGGATGGCAATCCTATTGGGTACCGAAACACTGCTACTTGTAGGCAAGTGAAGGCTGCAGTATATCCTCCAACTTGAAGATGGCACTGTGCTATTTCCTAATGCTGGTAGGAGTCTATTAAGGTCTAATTGTTCCTTGATATGGGCTACAGGCAGCCATTGGAGCACCCTCCCCAACCTCCAAGGGCCTGGTGATGACCCCCAGAGGCTGGAAGGGCCCACATTCTTCCTCAGGGGGCAGGTTCCTAGGCATGGTGGGTGTTGTGCAAGGTAAAGAAAAAGGGCGCCAGTCACTTTTAAAAATGAACAAAAATTTTTTTATTTCTCTTAACATGAACTGTGGGAGAGAAGGGTAGGGCACAGGACACCCTTAGGCAAATGCAATAGAAAATAGGCAGACTCTTCAGTCAAAAATAGAACTAAGGAGACAGCGATTCAGAAAAAGGGCCTTTAAGCTGAACGCAGCAATCTGTATTTCGTAGCAACTGCTGTCTCCTATAGCAACAAGCTCAACACTCACAGCTACCCACTGTACTTCTTCAAGCTTAGCTCACAGCTACCCACTGTACCTCTTCAAGCTTTACTCACAGCTACCCGCTGTACCTCTTCAAGCTTTACTTACAGCTACCCGCTGTACTCCTTCAAGGTTTACTCAGAGCTACCCGCTGTACTTCTTGGTTGAGTTCTTTCCTGAAGCTTTCCCAGCCACTGCACAGTCCCCGGCTGATAAAAAGTCTCCTCTGGTAATCCTTCAAAACTCCATCTCTTTACACCTGCCTCCGGCATTGTTGCCAGACTCATTGTTGAGTGGTTGACCCTCTGGCAACTTCTTCTCCTTTGCCTCCAGGCAGCGGTCAGGCTCCTCTCAGGCCCCTTGAGACGTGGTTAGGCCTCAGGCTTCAGGCCTACACCTCTGCTGCTGCTCCACACACACCCAGCCAGGCCGCAGCGTGGGTGGAAAGAACCCCCGATCATCTGACCTCCTCCGAATAAATAGCCTCTCCCAGCGGCCTCAGTGGCTAAAGAAACTCCTGCTGATTGGCTGAGAGAGGTATACTCACTCATAAACCAAATTCACTGTAATTCGTCACACTAGTGCCAAAGGTAACAGTGCCACCAATTGACAAAAGGGAGAAACCAGAGTTAAACCCTAAGCTTAGGAGAAACCAATTTGATCAAAGACTACAAATTAGCCATTTGATCAAACAACTAAATTTACTAATATCCCTGTTTAGGACAAGGATGCTACACTCTCCCCCTGCCAAGGAGATTACGTCCTCTGAGTCTGCACAAAAAAAAATCTATCTATCTATCTATCTATCTATCTATCTATCTATCTATCTATCTATCTATCTATCTATCTATCTATCTATCTATCTATCTATCTATCTAATATTTACATGATAATGTAAGTGAAGATGAACATTGCTGTACAAGACTGAGGTTCTGTCTCTCCTCATCCGAGGAAGACGCAGGGTGTATCGAAACACATGAAAGCATTGGACTATGCAATATTATTAATATGGCATTTAGCAACACACTATAGAATAATCTACTAGTATAGCAATATCTGTGCATAATAAACCTTTATATACATACCTAGAGCATTGTCTACTCAGCTGAGAGCGACAAGAAGGTGTTGAGTGAACACAGCAATATATCCTAATATATTTACAATTCTAGCAAATAACTGTACCTAGAAATAGTGACACAATGAATGAGGCCCCACTCCCTAGAGCAGTGGTTCTCAACTCCTGTCCTCAGGACCCACTAACAGGCCAGATTTTAAGTATTACCTTGGGGAGATGCAGACTAGAATACTGCAGTCACTGAGCAGCAAATGATATCACCTGTGATGTATTTCAGTTATCTTGCAAACCTGGCCTGTTAGTGGGTCCTGAGGATAGGAATTGAGAACCACTGCCCTAGAGAGTGACACATCTTCCAAAAGCATGTCAGCATATTTAAGAATAAACGCACTTAGCAAACTATGGTTGAGGTAAGAACTTATTGCTCACTCAGAGTGGCACGGTCACACCATCTGATGGCCAGTGGACAGAGAACAGTTCATATGTAGACACTTTAGTCCATAAGATTCAGGTTGTAGGTAAAGACTTGCCCCATGCCACAGCACAGCCTACCTGAATAACTAATTAAACATCCCATTGTCCTTGGAGCCCCAAAGTCCAATAGGTACTTTTCTTTGAACTTTAATAAACATGGTCAGCAACTTTTCCATTGGTGCCCTGATCCCAGGGACTAACACTTGAGCTGGATGCATGGCTACTTTTAACTTTAGCCACACAAGTATGCAATGGACTGTAATCATGATGAACTCTTCTGATCCATCGTCTGGAGCAACAAAGTCCCCTTCCATATAGAAAAACATATCTCAGCCTTTCTTTGTAATGGCAGGTGACTGGGATCACTTTTCCCCACACATGAATGACAGGGCATACTGGCAAGCCAGGGCAACAGGCCAGTATGTCACTTTTAAGGGCACTTCCTGCAACTGCTGGTATCAGGAGCATAGTCCAGCAGCAAACACTACAGACAGGAGTGCCCCCCACAACAACACTTTTCAAACGAAGAGCAGCTTCTCATGGAACTAACACAGCTGAACTGAGCACATCGCTGTGTTCCATGCTGACTTGGCATCACCAGTAGTAACGAGGACCAGGTAGTTGAACAGGCTGACAAAAGGGAGAAACCACAGTTAAACCCAAGCTTAGGAGAAACCCATTTGATCAAAGACTACAAATTAGCCAGGCTAGATACCACCTAGCACAACTAAATTTAGTAGCAGCCCTGTTTAGGACAAGGATGCTACACCATCTTGGGGAGGATGACAATCCTATTGGGTACCAAAATACCGTTGCTTGTAGGCAAGTGAAGGCTTCTGGATATCCTCCAACCAGAAGATGGCACTCTTCTATTTTCACAGGCTAGTAGGAGCATATTGAGGACTAACTGTCCCTTACTATGGGCTCCAGGCAGCCATCTTGGGGAGGATGGAAATTCTACTGGGTATTGAAATACTGCCGCTTGTAGGCAGGTGGAGGCTGCAGTATATTCTCCAGCACTGAAAGTGGCGCTGTGCCGCTTCTTCAGGCTGACAGGAGCCCACTAAGGACTAATTGTCCCCAGCTATGGGCTCCGACCAGCCATCTTGGGGAGGATGGCAATCCTATTGGGAAGTGAAATACTACATTTTCCATGTAGGCAGGTGAAGGCTGCCTCCCACCTGAAAGTAGCTCTGTGCTGTTTCTTCAGGCTGGGAGTAGCCTATTGAGGACTAATTGTTCCCTGCTATGGGCTCCAGGCAGCCCTATTGGGTACCATAATATTGCAGCCGACTTGTAGGGAGGTGGAGGTTGCAGTATATCCTCCCACCTGAAGGTGGGAGTCAGTGTACTGTTTCTTTAGGCTGGCAGGAGCCTATTGAGGACTAATTGTCCCCTGCTATGGGCTCCAGGCAGCCACCTTGGGCCAAATGTCAAACCAAAATACTGCCACTTGTAGGCAGGGGGGGCTGCAGTATGTCCTCCAAGCCTGAAGGTGTCCCTGTACAGTTTCTTCAAGCTGGCAGGGGCCCATTGAAGACTAATAGTCCCCTGCTTTGGGCTCCAGGCAGCCATTTTGGGGGGGACTGCCATCCTGTCGTATATCAAAATCCTGCATTATAAATAGGAGATTTGTATGTCATTCAGGGTGCCTGCAGTGTGGGAGTAAGATGAGACAAAGACCCCGCTGATTAAGAAGACAGTCAGTGCAGCATTAGGGAGAGGTACTTGTTGAGGAGGGAAAGAGTAGGGTACCCACTACGGGGTGTCTCCTTTGTCAGCTTCCTGGAAGAATCTCCCACTGGCAGCCAGATATCTGCAAGGACATTTGGGGATTGCAGTGTGAACAGTAAGACCCCTTTCACACTGGAGGCGTTTTTCAGGCGCGTTAGCGCTAAAAATAGCGCCTGCAAAGCGCCTGAAAAAAGCCTCACCTGCAGTCCCAGTGTGAAAGCCTGAGTGCTTTCACACTGGGGCGCTACGCTGGCAGGACGTCAAAAAAAGTCCTGCAAGCAGCTTCTTTGAGGCGCTTTAGGAGCGGTGTATACACTGCTCCTAAAGTGCCCCTGCCTATTGAAATCAATGAGCAGCACTGCCGATGCGCCTGCAAAGTGCCTCGGCAGCGGGCGCTTTTAACCCTTTATTCTGATGCAAGTATGGGTTAAAAGCGCCCTAAAAGCGCCTAAAAAAAAACGACGGTAAAGCACCGCTAAAATTAGCGGCGCTTTACCATCGACACCCAGGCGCTGGCAGTGTGAAAGGGCTATTATTGCTTTTGAAGTAAGTGTCGAGTTGCCAAAGGGTGGCACCCAAAAATTTTTATTTTATATGTGCAAATGTATAGCTGCCCCCTTAACCTCTTTAGGACCTATTTTTCAAACTTTATGTTTACAAGTTAAAATCAGGTCTTTTTGCTAGAAAATTACTTAGAAACCCCAAACATTATATATTTTCTTCAGACACCCGAGAGAATAAAATGGCGGTCGTTACAATACTTTATGTCACACCGTGTTTGTGCAGTGGTCTTACAAACACCAAATTTTTGGAAAAAATACACTTTTTGAATTAAAAAATAAGAAAACAGTAAAGTTAGCCCAATTTTATTTTTTTATATTGTGAAAGATGATGTTACGCCGAGTAAATTAATACCCAACACGTCACGCTTCAAAATTGCGCCCGGTCGTGGAATGGCGACAAACTTTGTCCCTTAAAAGTCTCCATAGGCGAAGTTTAAAAACTTCTACAGGTTACAAGTTTTGAGTTAGAAGATGTCTTTTGCTAGAATTATTGCTCTCGCTCTAACGATCGCGGCGATACCTCACATGTTTGGTTTGAACATTTTTGGGTCACTTTTATTCCTATTACAAGGAATGTAAAACATCCCTTGTAATAGACAAAAAAGCATTACAGGACCTCCTAAATATGAGATCTGGGTGTCAAAAAGACCTCACATCTCACATTTACACAAAAAATGCAAAAAAAATTTTTGTCCCCTTTGAGGCCATTGGGCGGAAGTGACGTTTGACTATAGAGAAAAAAAAAAGTTTTTTAGCCAAACTTCAGCTTCCAATTTTTAGATAGAGATGAAACCTCCATGTGACGTTCTCATACTGCCCTGTCCTCTTCCTGCTGCTGAAGTTCGGGCACTGTGAGGGTTAACAGCTTTCTTTTTGGAGGAGAAGACAGGAGGGGTCGCGGATCATCTTTAGTACAGCTGAGCTTGGAGACCCAAAGCTGTTACCCCAACAGATACAGAAGTTCAGCAACAGGAAGAGGACGGGGCATCCCTAAAGTGAAGATTTCTGCAGAATCCAGCACAGCCTTCATTAGAGGTAAGTAATGGAACCGAAGCTATAGAGGAAAAAAAATGTTTTTTTAGCCAAACGTCAGCTTTCACTTTTTAGGTAGAACTAGAGACTCCCAAAGCTGTTACCCCAACAGATACAGAAGTTCAGCAACAGGAAGAGGACGGGGCATCCCTACAGCGAAGATTTCTGCAGAATCCAGCACATCCTTCATTAGAGGTAAGTAATAGAACTGAAGCTATAGAGGAAAAAAAGTTTCTTCAGCTAAACTTCAGCTTTGAAGAAAGTTTTGGCTTCATTTTTGAGTTCTTCTTCTTTAAGGCACAGACCGCTCTTCTCTCCGAGGTCTCATTTCCATTCCTGGACGAGGATGAAGCCCGCTCCATGTGACTGATGTGCACTCCGGCTTTTTCCTGTGTATATTTTTTTCCTCTCTTATTTTTGACAGAACACAAAGTCGCGCTTTGTACGGGTTGGTTATTTTGGACTTGTGAAGTGAACAGGCATGCCGTCAGCCGGTTGGGTTTGGCAGGTAACGCTCTACAAAACTCTCATTCAGGGAACGTAGGAGTGAATCTGAGGTCAGACCCCTCCCCCCTCCCCCCCAATTATCATTTCACTTGTACAAGAGCTTTTAAAGTGAACCTGTACTGGGATGCCGCCAATTTTAGACTACTTTCACACTGGGGCGGGCGGACGTCGGCGGTAAAGCGGGCTATTTTAGCGCTGCTTTACCGTCATTTTAGCGGCGCTATTCGGACGCTAGCGGGGCGGTTTTAACCCCTGCTAGCAGCTGAAAAAGGGTTAAAACCGCCGGCAAAGCGCCGCAGCAGCGGCGCTTTGCCGGCGGTTTGACGGCACTGCTCCATTATTTTCAATGGGCAGGGGCGCTTTAGGAGCGGTGTATGCTCTGCTCCTACAGCGCTGCAAAGATGCGGCTTGCAGGACTTTTTACCGTCCTGCAAGCGCACCGCTCCAGTGTGAAAGCCCTCAGCTTTCACATTGGAGAGACAGGAGAGGCTCTTTACAGGCGCTATTTTTAGTGCTGTAGCGCCTGTAAAGCACTTCAGTGTGAAAATAGCCTTAAAGCAGTTGTAGCGGCTCCTCTCCTGGACTGAAACAGCTTCCTCTGATTTCGCCGCACACTGTGAGCTTCTCACAACGTGCATTAAGAAGCTGCAGCAAGTCAGATAGAGCGCCGCCTCATTTCCTGGCTGGAGGACGTCCCCAGCCTGTCCGTTCCTGGCCCCGCCTCTTTCTTTTATTGGCTTGCAGCTCGATCAATCATGGAGGCTCAGCATCACATATGGAGGGTACCTGCTGTTTTCAGGAAGCTACAGTATATAGAGCACCTCCCTCCAGCCACGATCGTGTAACGACATGTAAACCAACGATTTTAATGCTACATTTAGAGGAGTGCCAGCATTTGTAATAAGAAAAAGGTACCTGCGTCCCAACAGAGTAGAGAAGGGGTTTTTCGGGAGGCTAAAATGGACTTTAACCACTTGCCGACCGGCTCACGCTGATATACATCGGCAAAGTGGCACGTTCCTGTAAAAACAACATATGGATACGTCGTTACCTTTAAGAGCCGCCGGAGGTGCATCGGGTTCCACCACCCCCCCCCCCCCCCCGTGCAACGATTGCCGCCGGCCACCCGCGTTCGTGGGCACGAGAGCCAGAACGGGGATTTGTGTGTGTAAAAACACAAATCCCTGTTCTGTCAGGGGAGAGGAGACAGACCGTTTGTTCCTAGTAAGTAGGAACAGCGATATGTCTCCTCCCCCGGTCAGTCCCATCCCCCCCACAGTAAGGAACACTCAGGTGGAAACACATTTATCCCCTCAATCGCCCCTAGTGTTAACTCCTTCCCTACCAGTGACATTTACACAATAATCAGTGAATTTTTTTAGCACTGATCGCTGTATAAATGTCACTGGTCCCAAAAATGTGTCAAAAGTGTCCGATCTGTCGCTAAAAATCGCAGATCACCGCCATTAGTACTAGTAAAAAAAATAATAATAAAAATGCTATAAAAATGCCATAAATCTTTCCCATAGTTTGTAGACGCTATAACTTTTGCACAAACCAATCAATATACGCTTATTGAGATTTTTTTTTACCGAAAATATGTAGGAGAATACAAATTGGCCTAAACTGATGAAGAAATTTTTTTTTTAAAACATTTTTGGGGATAAATATTATAGCAAAAAGTAAAAAATATTGTTTTCTTTTCAAAATTGTCGCTCTTTTTTTGTTTTATAGCGCAAAAAATAAAAACCGCAGAGGTGATCAAACACCACAAAAAGAAAGCTCTATTTGTGGGAAAAAAAGGACGTCAATATTGTTTAGGTAAAACGCCGCAGGTCCGCGCAATTGTCAGTTAAAGCGACGCAATGCCGTATCGCAAAAAATGGCCTGGTCAGGAAGGGGGAAAATCTTCCTGTCTGAAAAGTGGTTAATGGTACCGTACAAAGGCTTAGGATAACATAATTGCTATCAATTTTTTTTAGGTTTTATTAATTACATAGTTTAAATTTTAGCAAAAAAACAAGGATAGTCAAGGAGTCTCACCCTAAGTGTATGTTTCTGGAAATGGGAGGATTAGATAGCAGCAGGGCCATCTTTAAGGCAGGGCAAAAGGGGCAGCTGCCCTGGGCCCTGTCATTGTTGTGGGGCCCAAAGCAGCTGCCTCATACTTGCCATCTATCCTGGTTTAAATTCCCTTGTCCCTTCAGGTTTTAGTCCCGTGCTGTGTCCCGATATCTCAGTGTGAAGTGCAGCTACTAATGCTGCCCAGCTCTGCCCTATTGTTGTGTACAGATGACTCACCTGCAGACCCTGTGTTTACATGTAAATAACCGGCATTCATATGTAAATAGAGGCGGTATTGATATGTATATCATGCCCCCCCTGAGGTCATATCCACCATCACCTATACTGAATGCTGCCCACTGGGGAGGTAAAGGGGCATGCTTGAAAAGTCCTGCCTACAACTGTGGTCATTAAGCCTATCATCCGCCTGTTCTGCAAAGGTAAGGAAATTAGTGGAGGGAGGGTAGTGTGGGGTGTGCAGGGGTTGGCAGAGAAAGAATTACAGTTTGGGGTGCACAGGTGAGCAAGGAGGGGATGTATGGAGGCAGTGGCGTCACTAGGGTTGGTGTCACCCGGTGCGTAAAAAATTGGTGTCACCTCCCTCCACCAACTATAGCCCCCCCTCAGTACAGACCCTCCTCCACTAACTGCAGACCCCCTCTCAGTATAGACCCCCCCCACTAAGTACAGACCCCCCTCTCGCAGTATAGATCCTCCTCACTAAGTACAGACCCCCCTCTCGCAGTATAGATCCTCCTCACTAAGTACAGACCCCCCTCTCGCAGTATAGATCCTCCTCACTAAGTACAGACCCCCCTCTCGCAGTATAGATCCTCCTCACTAAGTACAGACCCCCTCCATCAGTATAGCCCCCCTCATTGCAGACCCCCCATCTATCAGTATAGCCCCCCTCTATCAGCATAGACCCCCATCTATCAGTGTAGACCCCCTTAGTGCAGACCTCCATCTATCAGTATAGACCCCCCTCAGTGCAGACCCCCTCTATCAGTATAGACCCCCCTCTATCACTATAGACCCCAGTGTAGACCCCCCTCCATCAGTGCAGACCTCCCCTCCCTCATTGCAGACCCCCCCTCCATCCGTTCACACCCCCCCTCAGTACAGACCCCCCCTCCATCAGTTCACACCCCCCTCAGTACAGACCCCCCCTCCATCAGTTCACACCCCCCCAGTACAGACCCCCCCTCCATCAGTGCAGGCCCCCCACAATGCAGACCCCCCCTCAGTGCAGACCACCCCCCTCCATCAGTGCAGACCCCCATCAATGCAGACCCCCCTCATTGCAGACCACCCCCCTCCATCAGCACCCCCCCTCGGTGCAGACCCCCCATCAATGCAGACTCCACTCAGTGCAGACCCCCCTCCCTCCATCAATGCAGACTCCCCTCAGTGCAGACCCCCACCCCAATAATGCAGACCCCACTCAGTGCAGACCCCCCTCCCTCCATCAATGCAGACCCCCACCCCTTTAATGCAGACCCCCTCAGTGCAGACCCCCACCCCATCAATGCAGACCCCCCTCAGTGCAGACCACCATCCCTCCATCAGTGCAGACCCCTCTCCCATAGTGTTCCCCCCAGCACATGTCTATTTGGATAAAAACTTTACAGACCTCAGAACAGCGCGGGATAGGCACAGCGGCATGTGTCCCTCGGACTCCTCCTCCTTCCCCTTTGTAAACAGAGAGGAGAGGGAGGCGGCCTTCGGTCAGCTCCGCTGTGCGCAGCGCTGTGTAGGGGTGAGGACTGTGCAGCGTGCAGTGTTAGCGAGCGGTGCCGCTGCCCACAGGTGTCGCCCCTCTGGCGGGTGTCACCCGGTGCGGCCTGCGCCCCTCGGCAAGGCCTGTGTATGGAGGTAAGGAAGGTGGGTGCAAAGATGAGCCGAGGAGGCAGGTAGAGTTAAAGGGCAATGGAGGGTTGGAGTGGAGAGGATGGGGGAGGTTTGGGGCGTAGAGGTTAGTAGGGGTATTAAGATGCAAAGGTGTACTGACAGGGTGGGTAATAAAGATGTAGGTCGCGTATCGGGCAGCCCATTCATTTCAATGGGCTGTTCTATGCGCTACAAATGTGGAAGAAAGTCCCAAACCCTTTTTGTTTAAATCACACGGTGCCAAGGCACATGTCAGCAGATGTGTGAGGGTGTCATTAAAAATTAATGGCACTGCTGTGTATCTGCTAAAGGGCAGCACGTTTCTATGGTGTCAGGAAAGAGATTTTCCATGCGTTCCAAACACACAAAAATGTGAACGCAGGTTAAATGTCTCTGCTCCTGCTTTAACTAGTTGCTGCCCGCCCTGCCGTCAAATGACGGCGGGGCGTTGCGGCTCTCGCTCTGGGACGCCGTCATACGACGGCGTCCCAGAACGGCCGCTCTCGCGCGCCTGCGGCCACGCTGTGTTGCTAGGACACGGCGCGACCCCAATCTCTGTAAAGAGCCACGTCCAATCACAGCTGGTGATCTCACATGTAAACATGGAGATGCCGATAATCGGCGCTCCTCGCCTCACACTGACAGAGTGTGTGGCGAGGAGAGCCGATCAGCGGCATCTCCACGCAGGGGGGCATCTGCACATGTAATCAGGGCACTGATCATCAGTGCCTTGATTACAATATAGTGTGGAGTGGCAGCAATCAGTGCCCACCAGTGGCAGCAATCAGTGCCCACCAGTGGCAGCAATCAGTGCCCACCACTGCCCACAAGTGCCACCAATAAGTGCCCATTAACGATGCCAGTCAGTGATGGCTATCAGTGCCGCCTGTCGGTGCTGACCATCAATGCCCATCACTGCTGTCGATCAATGCCCATCAGTGTCGCCCATCAGTGCCACCTATCAGTGCCCATCAGTGCCGCCTATCAGTGCCACCTATCAGTGCCCATAAGTGCTGCCTCATCAGTGCCCATAAGTGTAACCTCAAAAATAAAAAATAATGATAAAAATAGTAATAAAAAAATAAAAAAAGGTTTCCTGTACAAGCATAAGAGAACACAACCTTTAAATACTAGCAAGAAATTTATTACCAAAATTCCACACAACATGGCACCGGTTGGGTGGAGCTGACATATAAATCTTGCACCCCCCTGGTACTAGGAAATGTTCCTTTTCTCTGTACGGCTTTGAAAGGTCTTCTTAGCTGGGTCGGCTTGTTTTGCCGTGTGGTTTGCCGTTCTCCGGCTCGGCATCATTGCTGTTTATTTGTCTTGTAGGAGTCACATTCCTGAGGATGAAGATGTCCTCATATGGAGGCCACACATCCACAATGGAAGCCCACAGAGGGCCCCGCAGCCCTCAGAGCCCGGGAAGGAGAACGTGTCCTGGGACAGCATGTTCGGTCCTTGCGGCAGGAACGGCGTGAAATAATGCTGACGGGGAGCTCCACTGCGGGACAACACATTGATTATGTTCTATTTATTTCCTTTATTATATTCAGGATTTTACAAATTTATAATAAAACGTTTAGGCAGAAAGTTGGGGATAAGGTTAAAGCGGGGCCCCGTATTACATTTATTTTTTCATGTACAGTACATTGCTAGTGCAACATGCACACTTATGTGTCAGTGTAAAGTGAGACCTGGAGGAGAGAATGGACGGAGGGGCGGCATGAATAAGGGGGGAGCAGGGTCAGGGAACGGTCAGCTAGGTCAATGTGTTTGGTGGGGGTGTAGCCCAGTGGCGGCTCATGCATTGTGGGCGCACGGGTGCTGCCCCCCCCATCCCTGCTGCCGCCTCCCTATCCATGCGCCCGGCCCCTTTCAGGATGCCAGACGTTTGGACTTCTATGGTGGGGGCAGGAGGGGGTGTATTTTTTTTTAAGCATCCGATTAGAGCCAGAGGCTCTAATAGACTTCAAATAAGGGTGGGCTCGGGGCGCAGAGAGTGCGTCCTGCTCCCACCCTGTTGTGTGACCATATCGAATGAATATTCGTTATTTTCACACCGCATTGCCTCCCCACCAATCTGGAGGCAGATCAGTGAGACCTGTTTCATGATTGGCCAAAGCGCCAGGCGTCTCTATTGGATGCTCAGCGCTTTGGCGGAAGTGGGACAGAGTGGAGGAAGCTGAAAAGAGGGTAGGAGACGCCGAAGAGGACACCTTACCTTACCCTCCTCCTGCACGAGGTGTCCCGCGATCCATCCGCGCGCGCGGGGGGTGTGTGAGCTGGGTGTCACTGGCAGCATTTGATGGGCACACTGGCAGCATATGATGGGCAGACTGGCAGCATTTATGGCCACACTGGCAGCGTTTGATGGGCACAGTGGCAGTATTTGGTGGGCACAGTGGCAGCGTTTGGCACAGTGGCAGCGTTTGATGGGCACAGTGGCAGCATTTGAGGGCACAGTGGCAGTGTTTGATGGGCACAGTGGCGGTGTTTGATGGGCACAGTGGCGGTGTTTGATGGGCACAGTGGCAGCGTTTGGCACAGTGGCAGTGTTTGATGAGCACAGTGGCAGAGTTTGATGGCACAGTGGCAGCGTTTGATGGGCACAGTGGCAGTGTTTGATGGGCACAGTGGCAGCGTTTGGGCACAGTGGCAGAGTTTGATGGCACAGTGGCAGCATTTGATGGCACAGTGGCAGTGTTTGATGGGCACAGTAGCAGCGTTTGATGGGCACAGTGCCAGTGTTTGATGGGCACAGTGGCAGCGTTTGATGGGCACAGTGGCAGCGTTTGATGGCACAGTGGCACCGTTTGATGGGCACAGTGGCAGCGTTTGATGGCACAGTGGCACCGTTTGATGGGCACAGTGGCAGCGTTTGATGGGCACAGTGGCAGCGTTTGATGGCACAGTGGCACCGTTTGATAGGCACAGTGGCAACAATTAATGATTTTTTTTCAAAATTCAATTTTTTGCGCCCCCCCAAAATTGTTGAGCACCAGCTGCCACTAGTGTAGCCCTTACCTGATTGGAGGCCGAGGTTGAAGGGGCAGGGTTCAGATGAGAGGGTCTTGGTGGTGAGGTAGTTCTCTCACATTCCAAGGAGTCAGGAGAAGTGGCAGCTAAACCACCCACCCACCCTGGTGTTAGGGGTTACCGAGGTGGATAGGTTTTGTGGTTGTGGTTTTTGTGTCTAAAGTTTCTTATCGAGTTTATACAAAAAAAAAAAAATGATAATAATAATAATTAAAAAAAAGAACAATATATAATAATAATTTACTAAATGTATGTTGCACATTTTGTCACAGCAGTTGGCGGGTCAAGGGGTCTTTGGGGGGGTCAGTAATTACAAGGTTACAAAAGTGTGAGGCCCATCTAAGGTATGGCGCTTCCACTTGGTGGTTCTCCGAGGAGCGAGGACTCCTGGGGGAGGGGAATATGGAATTATGTGTGATGTCGGAACGTCTTCGAGAAGGTTGGGGCACGGCTGAGGACATGGGACGATTCCAGTTGAAATTGTGCCTTAAGGACACCCAAAGACCTCGTGTTGTTGGGCATTACATTGTTGAATTTGCACTTATTGGTATGTTTTAAATTGTATGATATTTTATTCTTTGGTTAATAAAATTGGCTGCTGTGGCCGTATAAAAAAACCCATGTCACTCAGTCCGTATCTTTATTCTTAATTTGTAAGGACCCCGGTTGCCGAATCCTTTAGTCGTGATTACCTCTCACAGGGATCACAGTACTACCCATAAGTAGGAAAACTTCTGCATCCCCGGTCTCCCTTCGGGTGTGTCATATGATACCTGGAGGAGGAGTCTAGGAGTTCCCTCAACCGTGCACTGTCAATTTCCAGCATCTGAGACCTCGCAGTAATCTCATTCTTTTCAGGGGGACCCCTTATTAAACTGAGGGGCTGTGGCACAATAGAAGGGGGGGCTGGCTTCTGCACTCCGAAACAGCAGGGACACTGTCTGGGCATTTTGCCAGGATGCTCTGGGGAGGGGGTTTGAACACCCCTGACCCCCCCTTATCTACGCCCCTGCCCTTGACAATGCTTTCATCTGCTTTTCTCTCCAGGACAGCACCATCTTTGTTCAGGCATCACCCACGGCCACCATCTACTTCCTGGACTGAGATGCCAGCTCATAGATGACACGATCATGTAACTCCCTAGTCCCTGTGCAAATGTTTGGCACAGATCAGCCCCTGCTGTAACCTCTCACCTTGTGACTTGCTACAAAGTTACAATGTTGTAGTCTGATTACTGGGGGGGAGGGGAGACTGAGGAAATGCTTCCTCCTGCCTGCAGCAGACTGATGATATCATTTCAGCCTAAGAGGCAATGTCACTGATGGGAGACCAAGGCTTTTTATTGATAAAAGGTGGAGGTTTTCTAAAAATTAATACTGTACAGTGGAACCTCGGATTGCGAGTAACGCAGTCAACGAGTGTTTCACAATACGGGCACTGTATTTTTAAAAATCGTAACTCGGTTTGCGAGTGTTGTCTCGCAAAACGAGCACTATTCAGGCCAAAGCGGGGGCAGTACCACTTCTGGCCTGAGGTGGGGGGACGCCGGAGCCGAACGTCCCGTTTGGAAATGCACGGAAAGGCCCGAGTACAGCACGGCTTACCTCGGCAAATCTCGGGTAGGAAGTCTTTCCGGGGTCAGCCGAAGTGTCCTCGGGCCTTTTCGGCCGTTTCCGAGGCTCTCCGGTGCCCCCCCGCCTCTGGCCGCATGCGGTATTGCATCCCATTTAAGTCAATGCGGAACTAATTATTTTCGTTTCCATTGACTTCAATGGGAAAACTCACTTTGATATGCGAGTGCTTTGGATTACGAGCATTCTCCTGGAACGGATTATGCTCGTAATGCGAGGTTCCACTGTATATGGAGACATGTCAGAGATTTATTCAGGGAGACTTGTTGTAAAGTTATTTGAAGGTGCTCTTCACAGCTTGTTAAAAATCATTTGAAAGGATGATGGAAGATACAAAGTTACAATGTTGCGGTCTGAGCAATGGGGAAGAGGCTGCAGGGTATTAGAATGCTGAAGATAGACTGTTGCTGGATGCAATTTGCAGTGGCGGCCGGTGGAATATTTTTTTGGCAGCGGGGGGGGTAGCAAACAGTATGCCACCGACACCCCATCCCTCCCACCCATGTCGGTCAGTCGGTGGGACGGTCGCACTTACCCCATAACGGCTTCCCATGCTCGGCGGCCGTTCCCCTCCTTTCCACGAATCTCCGCGGCGGCTTCAGTTTCCTACCTCCTTCTCGATGGCCAATCGGGAGTATTCCCTTTTCGGCAAAGGGTCTCACACCAGCTTCTGATTGGCCGGATTGAGGATCAGTGTTACAACAGCAAATATTCATTCGCTATTGTAACACTTGGGTGGGCTCATGGCACAATGCTCTGCGTCACGAGCCACCCTATTTTGAAGCCTATTAGAGCCTATGGCTTTAACCAGGTGCTTCAAAAAAATACCCCCCGCCGCTGTTAATTTGGCGCACATCGTCCTGAAAGGGGCCGGACGCCTGAATAGGGGGTGGCTGCGGCGGCCATGGATAGATTCATGCTATGCATGAATCTATTAATGATACATATAGGGGGCGGCGAGAATAGAGTGGGCGGCGCCCAGGCGCCCCTAATGGACGGGCCGCCACTGGCACTTTGTATACGTTCAGTTACAATCCCTGCAGGTAATCATTGGCTATCCACACACAGCTGTCAATCCCAGACACAGAGTAACTAGAACCTTCAGGGCCCCTGGGGGGGGGAACATAAAGGGCCCCCCTGAGCATGAGGCTGGGTCTCAATGGCAACCCCTACGACCCCCTGTATGTACACCCCTGCCCAAACACAGTGTCTGTGTGACAGCGCTGGACCTGTGTTTGATTGGATATCGAAGGAAGGCACACGGGATCGATGCGTTCTTCAGAGAGTTCTGTGGCTGATGGGGGTATGGCGTCAGGCGAGGCTGGTATAGGTCTCTGACAGACCTCTCTGGAAGCGACTGAGAGGTGCTCCGAGGGAGGATTTAGAACAGGTTTAGAGGCGCCCCAGGTGTAGAAGTATGTCACAACAGAGGTTGGATTTGGAAAAGTTTATTGAAGGACTTCAAAAGTTCACAGGTGAAATTCCAACCTGTTTCAGGGGAATTTCCTCCTCCTTCATCAGGGCTGTGTAGGTTGATGTGGTCAGTGCGGGTCCGGAACTGGAGATCCACTTTGGGTGATGGCCTTTTTGGTGGAAAATCTGATAGCCTTTTTGGTGGACAAGCTGTAGCACCCTCCTAGTGTAGGATGAAAGGCAAATTTAGGTTTTTGCTCCCTCTGTAGTCAAAGGAGCAGTGTTTGTTCTGGTCTGTTCAAGGTTTCCTAGGCTGGGTGTTTGATTGCTGCATCCTGCTTCTAGAAGAGGCTTCCAGATCATAGGGAGGGAGATAAAAATGACCAGCCTGAATATTTATCATGCTCTGGCCCATCCCTGGAGAGCAGTGTCCAGAATGTGGCTGGGGAGGTGATAAATAGCCTGCATCCCTGGAGAGATTGTTTCTTTTCCCAAGGAGGGTTCCAAAACCTCAGCGGCTGCTACCCAGGGCTGATGCTACAACTAAGCGAACTAGGCAGCCGCCTAGGGCGCAGCCACGGCCAGTTGTTGCTGGGTCAAACTCCCCCAGAGCGTCCTGCCTAAATACCCAGTCAGCACCCCTGCTGCCACAGCGTGCCACTCAGCAACAGCGCAGGCTTTACAGCAATCAGAGCTGGCCCTGAATATATGGCAGCTGACAGCATCAACCACCGCCTGCTGTTCTCAGCACCAGGGTTTCGTTGCTAGGGCCACCCATGTCCTAGCAACCAATCATCTGCTTGCCCCTTCCCCAGGCCCTGGCACTCAGTGGAAGAGGAGGAAGTTCCTCCTCCAAACCTATCTGGTCCCAGTGCCCAGCCTTCCAGGTTCTACCTGTCCTGTAGCCGACTGCAGCAATGAGAAGGAATGGATCCCGATGTAAGCTGGGGTCTTCACAATACTCCCTCCTCCCCTTCCACTACTTCAGCTATTCTCTTAAGCCTCTCCACTCTCCTTACCCCACTTTGCACTGCCCTTCTAAATTTGGGGACCCTACTGAAAGGGAATGGGTTCTAGGGACCATAATGTAGGGAGGTTTTGGGGACGCTGATTTAAGGTCACTTTGGGGACCCTGATGTAAGGGGGCTTTAGGGACCCTGATGTAAGTTGACTTTGGGGATGCTGATGTAAGGGGGGCTCTGGGAACCCTAATGTAAGAGGGCAATTTTGGGGATCCTAATGAAAGGGGGACTCTGATGTAAGGAGGAAATTTGGGGTCCTTGATTTAGGGAGGGTGAACTCTGTGGACCCTTATGTAAGGAGAGACTCTGGGGACCCTGATGTAAGGGAGGGCTATGGGGACCCTCATATAAGAGGGGGCTAAGGGGACCCTGATGTAAGGGGGATCTTTGGGAACCTAATGTAAGGGGAGACTTTGGGGATCCTAATGAAAATGGAGTCTCTGTTGTAAGGGTGAAATCTGGGGACCCTGATGTAAGTGGGGATCTCTGGGGACTAGGCATGTGCAATTCGTTTTGTTCCGAATTCGTTTTTTAACGAACTTCGACAAATTTGTTAACTCGGGAATATCCGAATTAACGAAAACCCGTTTAACAAATTTTTTCCAAATATTCGTAAATTCGATAAAATTGGACATTCGCACATTCGTGCATTCGTACATTAGTAAATTAGTGAATTCGTAAATTTGTAAAATCGAATATTCAGAAATCTGAAATAATAGTTAACTAATAATAACTTAACTATTAGTAATTACTAGTAACTTTTAAATTATAGGTATTGTAATTTCCTTTAAAATTTGGCTGTTAGTGAACATAACACATACAAATTTATCCGAAGTTATGAATGATCCGAAAAAACGGAATGGAACGTAATGAATTAATAATAATTAATAACAATAATAATAATAACAACGTTTTATTATTATTATTGATTATTAATTTGTTCCATTCCATTTGTTTAGATGCAGCATTCGTTTTGGATAATTCGTAACTTCGGTTAAATTCGTATGTGTTACGTTCACTGACAGTCAAATTTGAAAGGAAATTACAATACCTATAATTTAATAGTTAGTTACTATTTCAGATTTTTGAATTTTCGGGTTTTTGGATTTTCAAACTTCGAATTTACAAATTTCCGAATTTTCTAATTTACAAATGTACGATTTTACGAATGTACGAATTTACAAATGAACAAATGTAAAAATGTACGAATGTACGAATGAACGAATGTACGAATGAACGAATGTTCGAATTTACGAATGTACGAACGAATGCATTTACGAATGAACGAATTTACGAATCGCGATCAGAACTAATGACCCGAAAAACGAAAAAAAAAATAAACGAATGAAACGAAAACGAAAATGAACGAATTTTTTGGCTGTGCACATGTCTACTGGGGACCCTGATTTAAGGGGCGGGGACTCCTGGGACACTGATGTAAGGAGGGCATAACTCTGGGGACACTGATGAAAGGAGGGGGGCTCTGGGAACCCTGTAATAAGGGGGGGACTTTGGGGACCCTAATGAAAGGGTTAAATGCTGATGTAAAGGGGTCAGGCCCAGGTCTAAAGCTGTGAAAGGGGCCCTGATGGCTGTTCTGTTCCCCACACGCTGCCCCAATGTTCTGCATACCGCTGCAGGATTGGATGATGTTAGCTGGAGATGAAGCCGTCTCCTGCAAACTTCAGCCAGTCCGTGAAGAAGAGGTATCCAGCCAATGAGGTACTGCACAAGCCGTGCTGCACGTAACATCTTCATCCTCCCAGCTCTCCAGTCTGCACATGGAGCTTAAGTTGGCAAGGAGGTGAAAAAGCATCCCTGCACAAGCTGCATTTGGAGCCTTTATTATTTTTTTTTTGTGGAGGGGGGGTTGGGGGTGCAAGTAGCTTGTCTTGCCTCGGGTGCAAAATAGTCTAGCACCAGCCCTGCTGCTACTCTGAGGCAGCCAATGGACTGTAAAGCTGTTCTTGGGGCCTCAGCGGTGTCAGAGCTGAGAACCTTGAGTGATCTTCCTGAGGAGCTGGCTGTGGGCCTTTTGCTGTGGATCAATTGTTGCTGGAAGAGATCTACTGTTGAGGAAGAAGTTTATTCTTGCTGGCTGCTGAGGAATCTATTGTTGCTGGGGGCATCTGTTTTTCATGGTAATCTATTGTTGCTAGATGGACTTATGTTGCTGGGGGGGGGGGGTCAATTTCTGCTGGTAGGGATCTACTGTTGAGGGAGAGGACTATTGTTTCTGGCTGCTGGGGATCTATTGCTGCTGGGGCATCTATTGTTGATGCAGGCATCTATTTTTGCATGGCAGTCTGTTGTTGCTGGGGAGGGATCTATTGTTGCTGATTGGGCTTATGGTGCTCAGGAGTCAATTGTTGCTGGTATGGGTCTACTGTTTAGGGAGTGGTCTATTGTTGCTGGCTGCTGGAGAGTCTATAGATGCTGGGCTGGCTGCTGGGAAATCTGTTGTTGCTGTCGGGCTCTATTGTTGTTGGAGGCCCATTGTTGCTGGGGGGGGAGATCTATTGTTGCTGGGAAGGATCTATTGCTGCTGGTTGCAGAGGATGGTGCTCGGAGGTGGGTATCGGGACAGTACAGGGAGGTGGGTAGGGGGTGGAACCAAGGGATGGTGCTCGGAGGTGGGTAGGGGAAGGTACAGGGAGGTGGGTAGGGGGTGGAACCAAGGGATGGTGCTCGGAGGTGGGTAGGGGGCGATACAGGGAGGTGGGTAGGGGGTGGAACCAAGGGATGGTGCTTGGAGGTGGGTAGGGGGCGGTACAGGGAGGTGGGTAGGGGGTGGAACCAAGGGATGGTGCTCAGAGGTGGGTAGGGGGTGGTACAGGGAGGTGGGTAGGGGGTGGAACCAAGGGATGGTGCTCGGAGGTGGGTAGAGGGTGGTACAGGGAGGTGGGTAGGGGGTGGAACCAAGGGATGGTGCTCGGAGATGGGTAGGGGGCGGTACAGGGAGGTGGGTAGGGGGTAGAACCAAGGGATGGTGCTTAGAGGTGGGTAGGGGACAGTACAGGGAGGTGGGTAGGGGGTGGAACCAAGGCATGGTGCTTGGAGGTGGGTAGGGGGCGGTACAGGGAGGTGGGTTGGGGGGGAATCAAGGGATGGTGCTCAGAGGTGGGTAGGGGGTGGTACAGGGAGGGGGTGGAACCAAGAGATGGTGCTCGGAGATGGGTAGGGAGTGGAACCAAGGAATGGTGCTCGGAGGTGGGTAGGGGGTTGAACCAAGGGATGGTGCTCGGAGATGGGTAGGGGGCGGTACAGGGAGGTGGGTAGGGGGTGGAACCAAGGGATGGTGCTCGAAGGTGGGTAGGGGGTAGAACCAAGGGATGGTGCTCGGAGATGGGTAGGGGGCGATACAGGGAGGTGGGTAGGGGGTGGAACCAAGGGATGGTGCTCGAAGGTGGGTAGGGGGCGGTACAGGGAGGTGGGTAGGGGGTGGAACCAAGGGATGGTGCTTAGAGGTGGGTAGGGGACAGTACAGGGAGGAGGGTAGGGGGTGGAACCAAGGGATGGTGCTTGGAGGTGGGTAGGGGGCGGTACATGGAGGTGGGTAGGGGGTGGAATCAAGGGATGGTGCTCAGAGGTGGGTAGGGGGCAGTACAGGGAGGGGTTAGGGGGTGGAACCAAGAGATGGTGCTCGGAGGTGGGTAGGGAGTGGAACCAAGAGATGGTGCTCGGAGGTGGGTAGGGGGCGGTACAGGGAGGTGGGTAGGGGGCGGTGGGAAGCCTTGTGTTCCATCAATCAGCTTCCAATGAATGTAAATTGCAACATAAGAAGTAAATAAATACATACATAAATAGTGCGGGAAATATATAATGATAAGTTTAATTTTCTCTAGTAAGACAAGTATATTCTAATAAAAAAAAAGGTGCAAATAAAAAGTACACTACAAATTTAATTTAAGTCATTTATCATTTTTTTTTTTTTTCGACCAATGAGGACACACCAAAGCATCGCTCCCAAAAACAATTCTGGCAGTCGGCTGTGACTTCTATATACAGGTCTGCACGAGGAACCCAAATCTCATCCCGGTATTAATTACAGGTTTTATTTTTATTTTTTTATTTTTTTTAGTACAATACCATCCTCTACATTTTAATTGTATATTAAGAAATACATGGTACAAAAATATACAGGTTATTAACAAAATTATTTTCTTCCCTTCTTGAATAATACTGCCATGGATTCTATTATTTTCATTAAAGCCAAAAAAAAAGTGCATGATAGTTATTATTCCGTCAGCGTAGATTAAAGCTATGATCTGTGATTGGCCGCACGGTAACCTATTCACATGGACCGGATGTTAAAATTGGATATTTCAGCAGTCACGCCATTTGTAAATGTAAGCTGATTTGCCACTAATCCGGTAAACCGAATTCTAATTATGGAAAGGCCTAATAATGTAATATATTGCAGCTTTCCAGTCCTTCTTAATGCTTATTTCCATTTTTTTACCCCCTGGTGATCCTGCCAGGAAAACACTTCCTGTTCTGGGATGACAATGCTAACTCAATATTCACTGTATTGTATTTATGGAGGAGCAGCGTTGTCACCCTAGGACAAGAAGTGTGTTAGGACTACAGAACACCTCCTGCTCTCCTTATTCCCCATAACACGGTGGGGGGGGGGGGGCATGGTTGTGTAGTCCTCAGAGATAGCTGGGCACAGTGTAATTGATAAGAATGAGCACAGGAAGTGCTCATTAGATTTCTGGCAAGAAAAACAAGAAGAATGTGACCATATTTCATGTTACAACCTAAACATGGGTGTAACATGAAACATGGGAGGAAACAAGGGTTGAGCGTTTAGTGGCCCCCCTATACTTAACAGACACAAAGAGAAATTCATTGTTAGGGTTTACATACACTTTAATAATATGTGTCCCTGTTGGAATTTCTCCCTCACTTCCTGTGCCGGTGACACCCTGGGAACAGTTTTGAACTGGAAAATAAGCATAAATCTTTCCTATGGGTACACACACCAGATGGATAACCCTTCACAATCTTTCCCTTTGCTACATTTCTAGCAAATATGTTGGAAAAAAAATGGCAACATTTTTTCCTGAGCTTCTTTTTGAATCATGGAATGCATATTGTATCAGATACAGAAATTTATCATCACATTCTACAATCCTTCCAACAAGACCGAGGAGTAACCAAACCTGGACAGTTCTCTATCATATCATTGAAAACATTCTCTCTTATCAACCCTCGTACTCCCCTTATCTCCATTTAGAATTCCATCACACCAGATCCATTACCAAAAAAATCCAATGCCGTGACTGTTCGGGCGTAACAATGCACCATTCACACCGTGCCATAAACCTGGGGGACCAGGTGGTCCGAACATTTCACTGGGTACAAACGTTGTTTTTTGATTTATTGTCCACTTGAGGTTCTTCTAACTCCTTTCATCTGGTCAGTAGTAGTGCAAAATGTTCTACTACTTAAAATTGACCCTTCCTTTTATCATGTGTCTTCATCTAAAGTTGACCCTTCCCTTTATCATGTGTCTTCATCTAAAAGTGACCCTTTCTTTTATCATGCGTCTTCATCTAAAAGTGACCCTACCCTTTATCATGTGTCTTCATTTAAAGTTGACCCTTCCCTTTATCATGTGTCTTCATCTAAAGTTGACCCTTTCCTTTATCATGTGTCTTCATCTAAAAGTGACCCTTCCATTTATCATGTGTCTTCATCTAAAATTGACCCTTCCATTTATCATGTGTCTTCATCTAAAGTTGACCCTTCCATTTATCATGTGTCTTCATCTAAAGTTGACCCTTCTACCTATTGTGTGTCTTAATTTGGTTTGGTTTTTACAATTTATAGAAGAATTACAGAAATGTTACTTTTAGGGGAATCGCCCAATTGCGGCCATGGTCCTCACAGTTTAGGGCCAGGACATGGGGGGCGGGGGGCAGAAGCCTCAGGCCCCAGATCAGTGGTGGTTAATTAGTGGACCACGGCCTCCATTCTATGGATTTCTGGCTGCTCTGATAGCTACTGCAGTCACACCATGCTCCAACACACCTACCCTCTGTCCTCTCACCCCAACCACCCACAGCCAACCTGAAAAACATATTACCCATGCGCAACCTCCCACCACAAGGTACTAGGAAACAAGTAAATGGCCATGCATTTTGACCCTTCCCTTTATCATGTGTTTTCATCTAAAGCTGACCGTTCCTTTTATTGTGTCTCTTATTTTGGGGCTGTTTTTGCTATTTATAGAAGACTGACAGAGATGCAACTTTCCTGTCAAATGTAAAAAGGAAAATTTAGACATTAGTAGAGATCCCTTGTGTCCAACATGTGGGCCCCCTGAGAATCTGCAGACAAATACTGGGCAAGATATTTTTCCCAGTCCTTGGGACACTGCCACTCCCATTCAGGGCCCACATTTAACATGACCACCTTCTGGGTGGTCCACATCACACCCAGTTTCTGGGCAGCCCCATACCTAAACATGAGGAATATATTTGTAGCCTTTGACCATATCTTGAGACATATCTGCAGTCTCTGACAGCTTTACATTTACTGAATATTATTTGGGGCCCCTTGGTGGTGTCGGGGGGCCGCGCTTGAGGGCCCCTATATCAAGAAAGTTGACCACCACCGTTATAGATAATTCTTTAAAGTGGATTTTTGGAAGTTCCTCTATAGATCAGTCTATGAAATTATTGCGTTTACCATGCTTAGGGGATTAGGTTTACATTAAAAGTTCTGTAGCCAGGGGGTGCATTGCCCATGCTGAAGCACATAAGCTGGAAATCCAATTCTGAGCCCATACCAAGTCTATAGACAATAGACATCACATCTGACTCACTGACAATCTAATATCCTAAAGAATAGCACATCAATGGAATTCTGTCTCGCATACACACACAGGGAACCAACATCCCAATCTCCTAATAAGTACCATCATCTAGAGTAAATCTACCATATATGCAGACAGGAAACCAACAACCTAATCTCCTAAAGAAGTACACATATTTCATTCTCTGCCACTTACACGCACGAGGAACGAACAATCTAATCTCCTAATGAGTAACACACTATAATTATTCCATATATGCAGATAGGAAACCAACAACCTAATCTCCCAAAGGATTACACATATGGAATTCTCTGCCACATTCACACACTGAGAACCAACCACCTAATCTCCTAAAGAGCAACACAATATACTTCTACCATGTATTCACATGGGATACGGACAACCTAATCTCCTAATAAATTACACATATGGAATTCTCTGGCATACACACAGGAAGGCAAACTCACGTACTCAGCTCTATCTCTACTTACAAGAAGACAAGCGTACAATAATTCCCAAACCTACCAGACTTCTCTAAAATTATTATTGTACGGCGACAAATAAAATCCAACTAAGCAAAACAGGCTGTTGCACTTTACAAGGCAAGTTTCCCAAAAACTTAGGGAATGAGGTGAAGTTTCACGATTGGCTGATGAAAATCAGCAGAAGTTCACCTCATCCATTAAGCTATGGGGCGAATTCACTTGCAAAGTGTAACTTCCCTTGCAAAGTGCAACAGCCTATTTGTCTTTAAAAAATCAACCCCTATGCGTGTCATGGGCATGAAGAGGTTTCAACTGGACAGGAAGTAAAGGGAAATCTCCTAAGAAGGGTTCACTTACAAGAAAAAAATAATAGAGGTTCTATCACTTCCCCGGCATCAATAAGATAGAACATTTGGCTGGAGATGGCCTTAAAGTGTATGTAAATCCAAGAACACAAATGCAATTTCCTTTTTTCTCCAAAAACACCTTCTGGTTGCCATTTCAGTTGTTTCGGTTGGTTTGGACTTCAATTTTAATAGTTTACTTGCTCAAAACTAGCAAATTCTTCAAACTGAAGATGGCAGATGCCTTCAACTCGATGGTTCTTTCCTTTTGAAAGCTGCCCAGAATTGCCAAGTCTATGACCAGTGGAATGGCCATTGCTCCATTTTGGTGAACCTGCTGGATAGGGTTTGGTATTTTGCCATTTGCATCATTCATGGATTTCAGGTACATGTAATGTAAAGTAAACGGGGTGGGACTATAATTATTTTCATGAACATTCAGGAGTATGCTGATTGTTGGGACATGGCACTGGAAACATCATGCTGCTGATATTACTAGTGCCAGGTAAATTTTTAGGGGCCCTTCAAGGACCTTCTCCTTCTTTTCATCTAAGTTGTTTCCTAAAAATAGAAGCATGTTGTTCCTCAATGTTCCCAAAACCAGAGAATTCCACTTTGTGGGTGAATGTGTCATTTGGGCAGACAACATAAGAGTAGATAAAAAATGCATCTGCTAACTCTGCTAACTAATCAACGAGGAACTGTGGCCTTTTTGTTTAAAAAGACAACTTAAGTGCATATGAGAGATCTTTAAGAAGCTGCAAGGCAAAGCTATCAAAAATAAACTTAAGCTATTCTTGAAGGATCAGTCAATGTTTCTTCAAAACCTTTGTTCTTCATTTGTGTGTCTCAGATTTGATTTGGTTGGAAGGGATTTTGATCCCTGCGGAATACCCTTCTTGAGTTTTTGGACCCAGCAAGGAAATAGTAACCATCTCATACAGAG
Source organism: Aquarana catesbeiana (assembly GCF_042186555.1). Lineage (NCBI taxonomy): Eukaryota > Metazoa > Chordata > Amphibia > Anura > Ranidae > Aquarana > Aquarana catesbeiana. The sequence goes on along the minus strand of NC_133327.1, from coordinate 684,495,411 downwards.
AAGGCGTATGGTGAGTGGTGGGGTCCATACAATCAGCTGACACAGTCTGTAAACATTTAGGCAATTTCTAGACATGATGAGCCAATGAAATAATAAGAGATTAGCCTACCCAATACTGATACTTTGGCTGAATGGCTGGAAAAAACATTGACTTACCATATGTGTTCAAGGACTCCAAGATCTTCACAGATCTCCAAAGTACATTAGGGTACCCCATTAGAGTCCTCTTTACATCATAGTCCCCGTCAAAGTCAGCCTTTACATTATACTCCCCCCTTACAAGGTCTGATTCAGAGTCCCCTTGCATTAGAAAGTAAACCAAAGAAATTCCAAGCTCAGCTTACCGACCAGCCTGCTAACCAACCGAATTGTCCTGTCTAGACAGGACAATTCGGTTGGTTAGCAGGCTGGTCAGTAAGTTGAGCCGGAAATTTCTTTGGTTTTGTTTCGCATGCATTGCCCTTCTATGTGCCCCTTGCTGCAAAGGCCAGTTATAGGTGAGGGCGGTCCCATACATTAGAGCCCCCCTCACGTTAGGGTCCCCATCAGAGCCCCATCAGGGTCACCATTACATTCCACCTTACGGCAGCGTCCTCCCTTTACTTCAGAGTCCCTATCATGTCTGGATAGTGGAGTGCCATCCTCCTATGAATTGTGGGGCAAGCACATTGGTTGGTAGGAACAATGATGGTACAATGACAGTGGAGGGTGGGGGGGGGGGGGTTGGGAAGAAACGGAGATCAAATGCTGACCTGTGTGAGCGGCCACTGACCCTAGCTGCGGGCCAGAGTTTGGAGACCCCTAACTGACATTGGATATCAGTTTGTATAGCTTGACCTGGTTGACCGCTGTCTGTTTTTCACTATGGCTGTGCTTCTGGCATCAACAGAGGGGTGTGGGGACTTGGGTAGAAACCAGAGACCATAGGCTGATCTAAAGACCTGTTTGAACAGCCACTGAACATAGCTGTGGGCAAGAAAAAAATCTTGCAGTCAACCATATTTGGCCTGAGGGCCGCAGCTTGGAGACCCCAAACCTAGATGTTAGATATCAGTTTTTGTAGCTTGACCTGGTTGACCCAGATGCTTTTCTGACAGCTTTTTCACCACGGTGTGCTTTTGGCATTACTTTTTTATATCTGACCGAGTGATCACAGTCGGCAAGTATTATAACCTTCTAGGTGAACCCAAAATATACAAAAAACATTTGTCTTTAGTATGGCTTAATACATTGCATGTCTCTTTAACATTTAGACTAGATTACACAGTGTTATTATTACAACATCCCCTCCTTTACCTGCCTCTATATCTTCATATGTTCCTCTTACTATTAAACAATTCTCAGAAAGAAACGTACATCAACAATGAAATCATTTTCTCCTATTTATATATTATTGCCACAGAAAGTACCATTTTTTTCCCTTATTCCCCAGAAGAGACCCGCATTGAGCTAGTTCATCGTGAATTATTTGGAATTTGGAACCTCGGGGGACAGAGTTTGTTTAATCAAAAGGTTGCAGGAGCCATACTTTGGATAACACCAGACAAGGAATGGGTTGATTTGGAAGAGTTATATGACTTGTATTTGATAAGCCAAGACCTAGCTGTCCCACTAGATCTGGTTTCCCAAAGGGCCATAACTACTGTAGTCCACAAGGTCACTGTCAGCCTTGGAACTGGAGGTGACTTTGGCGGCTACCATAGAACTGTTTTTCCAAGCCAGGTAACCAATACTATTGAACTTCCCATACGTGAGGAGATTTCATTGTAGACCTTCCGGATGGTGCACATGTCCTTCAAGATCTCTGCATTCCATCCAATGAGTCGTCACCATCCACTGCTGAGTACGAAACTGTTCCATCCAAGCAAATCAACCTCTTATTTCTTAGACTCTATAATAATCCAATTTCCTCCCTTCTCTGAGCAGATAAAAATAAAGTATCCTGATGTGCTTCTAATAGAGATAAAATATTTTTTGGTACTCCCACGTACTTTCCACACATCTCAAAAGTGCTGGCTGTGAGGCAAGGTCAGGAACCTCATGACGCATAGATTTTTTTTCCAATCATTACGAAACACAGTGCTTTTTTTTTTTTGAGCCAGCTCGAAACGTTAGCAAGTTGGACTCTGTGTAACAACATCTTTAAAGCCAATACTAACCATGGCAACAGATGAGAGGCAAAAAAAAAGTGCATGACTCGTTGCAAACACACAGTGGTTTTTCAGAATATGGAATCCTGGAATCACAAAGCGTGTCCCGTACAAGACTTAAAGAAAGTACCCACTTGTATTATTCCCATAAAAGGATGCTGAAATTCCATCTACAAAAAAAAGAAGCCAGTTTTAAAAAATGTGCAACTTTTTATTTAGTTCCACGAGCCCAGCGTCATGTGGCACAAAGCTTTTCCAAACATCCTTAGACTGCAAAATGGGCCTGCCATCTTTGAACTTTGGGAGCTTCCATTTCATCTTTAAAGTAAAACATTTGTGTCTCAGGCCAAAAAAAAAAAAAAAAAGTTCCAAAAAAAAACACCATTATTTTTGAAATGTTGGACAGTGCAAAAATATTGGCACTTTTAAAGTGTGATAATGAGGTTTGACCCGTCTTCATCCACCGCTGTGGGCCTTTTCCAAATACTTGCAGACGTGGACTCAAGCCCTTAACCAGACATGAAATGAATCCACTGAGGCACTTCAAGAAAGCTTGAGGTTCCAAGCCATGGTGGGAATGATCTCAGTCACGAAAAGAGGTAAAAAGTGTTTTCTTCCACGAGGAAACTCCAACTTTTTCCTGTGACCTCGAATCATCATCCAAAACCGTTCTGTTCCATTTAACGTCTGTCTCTTCCTCTTTTAAATGTGGCCTCCTAATAATTTAGTTTGGTAACCGCTCTCTCTCTGCTCGTGTCCAGAATTTGGTTTCCAGAGCGTTTGCGGTTCCTCTTGAGCTTGGACAAGTCTTTATCGAACACTTCTCCAGATCGTAACGCCGACACCAGGTCGTCAAACTCGCCTCCTTCCTCAGATGTGCTACCGGCTTGGGACTTCTTCAGCCGCCTCTCTTTCTCGCGCTGTTCTTTAAGCTGCAGAAAAGAAAAAAAAAAAGGGGGGGGGGGGATTTAGAGCCGTCACAATGTATCATCTTGAACAATAAATCGTGTTATCTGAGTAATCACTCCCTTGTAAACTCCTCAATCTTCCCGCCTTGTCTTTAAGATAGCAGGAACGTTTTAAGCTTTTAATGACCATAAATCATCAAGGACTTAGTGGGCAGAAAGTGAAGTTTCCAAGACTGTTGAGGGCAGATATTAAAAATGATTTATCACCCTTTTGCTGGTCCTGGATTACAAACGTTGCAGCCATGAATCAAATCAGTTTGGAAGGCTTTACAGGGAAAACAGACAAACTAGATTTATTTCACAAACATAGATATATAAGGTCCCTCAGAGGTTAGAAAAAAAAATGGTTGACTACTTCAAGTTTGGGTCTAGGTCTGTGCTTCTCAGCCAGGTTTTCTAGCCTACGACAGATGCATTTATTTCCATTGTCCAGGAATAGGACATAAAACTATAGAGTTCTAATTTCGAGGGAAACAGAAATAACTCAACTGAAAAAAAAAAAAAAACCTTGAGAAAAGGCATAAAATACTAAAGAGAATATAAGGTATTTTATAAAATATGCACTAAGGGTTCATTTACACTTGCTTCATAATGTGGCATTGGACACGCTTTTTTAAAGCGCTCCCATCGCTAAATAAAATGGTGACCTTACAGTCCTGGTCACACGTTGTGTTTGTTTTGCTTAAAAAAATTACCTCCCATTGGCGCTTCAAAGCTTCTCCAAAACCTCAATAGAAGTCTATGACAAAGATCGCCAACAGCGCCTGCAGCTTTTGAGGAGCTTTTATTCAGGTTTAGCTTCGCTTTGTTTTGGAGGTATTGCAGGTACGAGATATCCCAGGATGCACTGGGAAACTAACAAGCCAACCAGGAAGATGACACCAGCAGTCACTTCCGGTTCATGTGTATATATTCTGGGAGTGTCCGGTGCAGACGTCACATCTGGTGTTCAGCGTGGAGCAGCAGGTAAGTGAGCGGGGTCCGGACTGGAGCGGAGCAACTACCAGACGACATATGTGGTGTGCAATATGGGAAGGCTATAGCAGAAGGTGAGTGGGGACTTGAGCGAGAGGACTAAGTGGCAGAGGATCGGCAGAGCGGGGGGGACCGGAGCAGGAGAAACTAGCAGATGTCAAATGTGGTGAACAGCGTGGGTGCAATATAACAGGAGGTGAGCGGAGACCAAAGAAGGAGAATGATCAGCAAACCAGAGGATCAGCAGAGCTGGGGGTACTACTGAGCAGGGGATCTGCTGACCAAGTATACTAGTAAGCTGAGGATCTGCTGAACAGGGGTACTAACAAGGGAATCTGCTGAATAGGGGTACTAATAAGCTGGGGATCTGCTGAATGAGGGTACTATTAAGCTTGGGATCTGCTAAACAGGGGTACAAATGAGCTTGGGATCTGCTGAGTGGGGGTACTACTTAGCTCATTTAAAACAAGTAGAAAATCAACACACACAGGGCATTTCAAAAAAGCATCACCGAAGCAGTAAAAAACACATCAAAAAAGCATGTTGAAACAGTAAATGCTTTATTGTGTGTTAAAGTCAAAGCAAATGTAAATGAACCCTAAGGCATGTAACAAGCTATTTAAAGGTCAAAACTGCACCCAAACAATAAATGCTACCATTGTTGACCTCTCCCTTTGAAAATGCTAGTTGCCTGGCCCTTATTTGCATTGGAGCAGGAACACCCATATAAGTATAGAACACAGTGGAGGGATGTTCTAAGAGGATAGTTTTAGGGTTTGGTCCTACCATGGCTTCCATCCGTGCCCTGCGCTCCTCTTCCTCCTTCTTCTTCCTCATGTTCTCCAGATCTTGTTTGGCCTCAGAAAACGACTGCAGGAAAGTGTCAAATATACCGAAGAACTCATCCGGCTGCATTCTGCCATCCACCTCCCCGAAATGCTTCATGGCTTTGGAAAACTAAGAGGAAGAAAAGAACAGATTTGGTCAGGAGAGTCCCCCTTTACATCAGGGTCCCCACTGGAATCTCCCCTTACATCAGCATCCCCACTGGAGTCTCCCCTTACATCAGGGTCCCCACTGGAATCTCCCCTTACATCAGCATCCCCACTGGAGTCTCCCCTTACATCAGGGTCCCCATTGGAGTCTCCCCTTACATCAGGGTCCCCATTGGAGTCTCCCCTTACATCAGGGTCCCCACTGGAGTCTCCCCTTACATCAGGGTCCCCACTGGAGTCTCCCCTTACATCAGGGTCCCCATTGGAGTCTCCCCTCACTTTAGGGTCCCCACTGGAATCTCCCCTTACATCAGGGTCCCCATTGGGGTCTCCCCTTATATCAGGCTCCCCATTGGAGTCTCCCCTTACATCAGGGTCCCCATTGGAGCCTCCTCTTACATCAGGGTCCCCACTGGAGTCTCCCCTTACATCAGGGTCCCCACTGGAGTCTCCTCTTACATAAGGGGTCCCCACTAGAGACTCCCCTTACATCAGGGTCCCCATTGGAGCCTCCTCTTACATCAGGGTCCCCACTGGAGTCTCCCCTTACATCAGTGTCCCCACTGGAGTCTCCCCTTACAAAGGGGTCCCCACTAGAGTCTCCTCTTACATCAGGGTCCCCACTGGAGTCTCCCCTTACATCAGGGTCCCCATTGGAGTCTCCCCCCACTTTAGGGTCACCACTGGAATCTCCCCTTACATCAGGGTCCCCATTGGGGTCTCCCCTTACATCAGGCTCCCCACTGGAGTCTCCCCTTACATCAGGGTCCCCATTGGAGCCTCCTCTTACATCAGGGTCCCCACTGGAGTCTCCTCTTACATAAGGGGTCCCCACTAGAGACTCCCCTTACATCCGGGTCCCTATTGGAGCCTCCCCTTACATCAGGGTCCCCACTGGAGTCCCCCCTTACATCAGGGTCCCCACTGGAGTCTCCCCTTACATAAGGGGTCCCCACTAGAGTCTCCTCTTACATCAGGGTCCCCACTGGAGTCTCCCCTTACATCAGGGTCCCCATCAGAGTCCGCCAGAAAACTATTTTTTTATAGTAAAAAAGCATTGAGTTATCATTCAGCATAGAAGAGAGATACACTCTGATCTAAAGGAAGCAAATGTATTCCATGAAACGCGTAGACCCAAGAAAGAGATGTGTGACTATGACTGTTCAATGTACATATCGTTAAAATGGTATAAAAACCCCAAAAGAAAACTGTATTATATTGTAGCTTACCAATCCTTAGGCCCCTTTCACACGATCGGACCGTTCAGGTCCGCCTGTCAGTTTTGACGGCGGACCTGAACGGGCGATCCATGTTAGCCTATGGAGAGTCGGATGTCAGCGGAGACATGTCCGCTGACATCCAACCCGGTCCGATCCGCTAAAAGCAGACGGATGGCTCTACGTCCAGGTCCGTCGCTGGCGGATCAGATCGGGTGAGATCTGATGAAAACGGACACGCTGTCCGTTTTCATCCGATCCCTCCATAGGCGGCAGTGGCGCCTGACAAGCCCCTCCCCGCTCAGTGATCAGAGAGGGACCTGTCATCCGCCGGCTCAGCGGAGATCAACGGATCTCCCGCTGAGCCGGCGGACCGAGGCGGGCTCCGTAGAAACGGAGTCCGCCTCGTGTGAAAAGGGCCTAAAATGCTGTGGCTGCATTATTTTCTTTTTTTTGTCCTTTATTTTCCCCTGCTGATCTGGCTAGTAACACATCTCCTGTATTAGAGCGCCCCTACTCTGGAGGAAGGAGCACTGGGGGCACCTTTGGACAGCAGCATTGTTAGAGTAGAGCTATAGGCAAAACTTTATTTTTCACTTTGGATAATAAGGGAAGGTTATAACCTCAGTTTTTTTTTTTGCCATCTGTGTCACATTGGGGAGATTTACCGTCACTTCCTGTCCCATAACTAAAACAGGAAGTGAGAGTAAGTCCCTGCAAATTAAGGGAATCCCTTAGGACCTCCAAGATCTCCAGAACTAGCGTCCCCATTGGAAGATGTCCCCTCTATTACTTTTCTGAGGACAACCCAAAATTTGGGGTTTTCTTTTACTTCCACTTTCAATGATAATGGTAAACAGGAGCAATAAAGAGGGTGAGTCTACCTAATGGGGACAGGAAGGGGGGGTGTAATCCCTCTCCATGCTATCCAAAACTAAAAAAAAAAAGTTTTGCCTTATTTAAACATTAATCTAGGGGGGGTGTTAGATGTATTAGCAGATTTATATACACTAACAAATTGAAGCCAGACTCCAACTCACACTGGCAGCACTCCTGCCAGTGGTAAATGGTTTCTCCCAACCCTTTGCAAATGAGCTTGTTCTCAGACTTACTGGCCAAAATAAAGGAAAGAAAGCCTAAAAAAGAAAAAGCAGCCATCACATCTAAGAATTGGTAAGCTGCAATATATGAAATGTTTGCCTTTGGGCTTCATATCGCTTTAAGGATTGTTTTACCTTCATCATGAAGGAGTTATGTTTAAAAAAAAAATGTTTTAGAAATAAATTTTTAGAAATAAATACAATGTATCATAATGGGGGGACAATGGTGGAGAAGGGGGATTTGCTCCCACAATAGTCGGGATCTATGGGATCCGGTCTGGGCTGGATTAAGAGCCTCATGGGCCTGGTGCTGAGGAATTTGGTGGGCCTTTCATTGAAATAAAATGAAAATGCAAACAAATATTTAATGGCGGCCCATTCCATTAGGGGCTCCGCCCCCCTAATCCATGCGTCCGGCCCCTAATCTACATGCGGGGGCGCCGGACGCATGGATTCCAATGGGGTTTTTTTTGTTTTGAAGCACGTGATTAGAGTCGGAGGCTCTTATTGGCCTCAAAAAAGGGTGGGCTCGGGGCGCAGAGCCCACCTAGTTGTGTGCAATGAATTAATATTTGCTAATGTCTTCCCGATTCTCCTCATCCATCCGGGTTCCTGAGACCCGATTGGCTGGGAGTCTTAGGACGGGTCTCGGGACTCGCTTCGCATTTGGCCATGAGGAGAGGCAAAGGCCCCGGCAGTGTCTTCTGGCAGCCCTGGATTCAGCAGAGGCATCGCCACCTCGTCCTCCTCCCAGCACCTCTACCGCAGTAAGGTAAGGCCATGGATGGCAGTAAGAGAGGACCACGGCCTATCGAGTGGCGGTTTGTTTAATGGATCGCCGCTTAAATCAATCGATCTATCGAGTGAGATAGGGGGATGGTGGCAGTGAGAGAGGATCGCAGCCTATCGAGCCTATTGTGTAGTGGATCGCCGCTTTGATCTATCGAGAGCCTTGCGTGCGCGGGCGAGGGGGGGTTTGTGGTGTCAGTGAGAGAGGATACCGAGCACAACGGGGGGGTTGTGTGTAGTGGATCGCCGCTTTGATGGAGAGCCATGCAGGGGTCCAGGTCTGCTTGCCACCAGCCGCCACTGGGGATAAAAGAGAGGTGGGGATGGGTAGGGAGTGAGAGAGAGAGAGAGAGAGAGAGAGGGGGTGGGAATGTGAGAGAGAAAGGGGTGAGAGAAAGAGGAAGGGTTAGAGAGAGAGAGAGAGGGGGGGATTGGGAGGGTGAGAGAGAGGGAGGTAAGAGAGAGATAGAGGGGGGGGGGGTAGGAGAACGATAGAGGGGGGATGGGGGGATGAGAGAAATAGAGGGGGATTAGAGAGATAGAGAGTAGACGGGAGGGGTGAGAGAGAGATAGAGGGGGGATGAAAGAGATAGAGGGAGAGTGAGAGAGATAGAGAGGGATGGGGGGTGAGAGAGGGAGGCGGTAAGAGAGAGATAGAGGGGGGATGAGAGAGATAGAGGGGGGGGGTGGGAGGGGTGAGAGAGAAATAGAGGGGGGATGAGAGAGATAGAGGGGGGGTGGGGTGAGAGAGAGGGGGGGTAAGAGAGAGAAAGGGGGGGGTAAGAGAGAGATAGAGGGGGGATGGGGGGATGAGAGAGATAGAGTGGGATTAGAGAGATAGAGAGGGGATTAGAGAGATAGAGAGTAGACGGGAGGGGTGAGAGAGAGATAGAGGGGGGATGAAAGAGATAAAGGGGGATGAGAGAGATAGAGGGAGAGTGAGAGAGATAGAGAGGGATGGGGGGGTGAGAGAGAGAGGGGGTAAGAAAGAGATAGGGGGGGTGGGATGGGTGAGAGAGAAATAGAAGGGGGGATGAGAGAGATAGAGGGGGGATGGGGGGTGAGAGAGAGGGGGATTAGAGAGATAGAGAGGGGATGGGAGGGGTGAGAGAGAGCTAGAGGGGGGATGAAAGAGATAAAGGGGGGATGAGAGAGATAGAGGGAGAGAGATAGAGAGGGATGGGGGGGGTGAGAGAGAGAGGGGGTAAGAGAGAGATAGGGGGGTGGGATGGGTGAGAGAGAAATAGAAGGGGGGATGAGAGAGATAGAGGGGGGATGGGGGGTGAGACAGAGAGAGGGGGATTAGAGAGATAGAGAGGGGATGGGAGGGGTGAGAGAGAGCTAGAGGGGGGATGAAAGAGATAAAGGGGGGATGAGAGAGATAGAGGGAGAGTGAGAGAGATAGAGAGGGATGGGGGGGGGTGAGAGAGAGAGGGGGTAAGAGAGAGATAGGGGGGGTGGGATGGGTGAGAGAGAAATAGAAGGGGGATGAGAGAGATAGAGGGGGGATGGGGGGTGAGAGAGAGAGGGGGATTAGAGAGATAGAGAGGGGATGGGAGGGGTGAGAGAGAGCTAGAGGGGGGATGAAAGAGATAAAGGGGGATGAGAGAGATAGAGGGAGAGGGATAGAGGGGGGATGGGGGGTAAGAGAGAGATAGAGGGGGGGTGAGAGAGATAGAGGGAGAGGGAGAGAGATAGAGGGGGGATGGGGGGTGAGAGAGTGAGAGGGGGGTAAGAGAGAGATAGAGGGGGGTGGGAGATGTGAGAGAGAAATAGAGGGGGGGATGAGAGAGATAGAGGGGGGATGGGGGTGTGAGAGAGAGAGGGGGGTAAGAGAGAGATAGAGGGGGGTGAGAGAGATAGAGGGAGAGAGATAGAGGGGGGATGGGGGGTGAGAGAGAGAGAGGGGGGTAAGAGAGAGATAGAGGGGGGGTGGGAGGGGTGAGAGAGAAATAGAGGGGGGGATGAGAGAGATAGAGGGGGGATGGGGAGGTGAGAGAGAGAGGGGGGTAAGAGAGAGATCTAACACTTTACATATTAATGATGTGTACACTGCACACAGACAGGGTTGGGCAGCATTAGTGGCTCACTCATACCCCTGGGCTGGGCCGATCTTAAGGAAGGGGTCTGGAGCTGCAGCTCTAATAGAACTTATGTTAATCCGGTCCTGTATCCAGTTATTAATGGTGGAAGTTTTCTGATCACACGTCACGCTCTGCGTTTGGCCACATGCAGCCATGGCGGTTATACTCCGACGCTCTGTGCTGGTCTGGGCTTTAATGGATCACCATGGTTGTCATTATTCTATATATTGTGAAGGGTCGGAAGCCCGCCGCTCAACACAGGAGGAAGAAGATGAACTTTTATGGGGAATATGTTTACGTGTTTTCTCCTACTGCTGTAAATCTGCCTCTCTGCTGACCCCCCCCTGACCAGACAACCCCCTTGGGTAAACCATCTTATCTGAGCTGTCACACTGTTAAGTCCTCATTGGATTACCTCTCAGTCTGCTTTCCCCCCAGTAACCTGGCTGTCATTAATTACCGGCGGCTGACCTGTGACAAGACCAGACGTGACCTCTGACCCCCCCTGACAAGTCGCAACATCAAGTAAATCTTCATTTTAAAGGGATTATGTCACATGGGGAGCATTTACTATAGAGCTGCAGAACATTACAGAGCAACAGAAAAAAGTCGTGCTGATTTTTAATGATTGTGGTGCCATGGCTGAGTAATAGGCTGTGGAAAAATGAGCAATGTAGGCCCCCCTCCACACGTAATTTGGAATCGCAGACGGAATCAACGCCATTCTGCCTGTGATTTCAAATTGCGTGGCATTTGGTGCAAAATGCACAACAAGCGTTGTGTGGGCACCATTCATTCGAAATGACATCCCAAACGTTGTGCGATTTGACTGTATCACGCTGCAATTGCAGCAAAACGCGGCTTTAAAAATCACCCAAAAAAGGAGTAGAAGCTTCTTTTGGGTGACCAAGACATTTCATGTGGCCCTCGCACCTTTCCTGCAGCTCTGCCCCCCCCCCCCTCCATTTCTCTGCTGAAATGGAGGGGGGGGGGGGCAGAGATGAACCTGTCTGCAGCTGCACAGAGAAGCGCAGGATCTGTCGGAGAAGTTCTGTCCTCCTCTCTGATTGCTGAGAAGGAGGGGGGGGGGGGGGGCAATCAGCAGTAGCGAGGAGGACAGCACTTCTCCGACAGGTCCTGCGCTTCTCTGTGCAGCTGCAGACAGGTTCATCTCTGCCCCCCCCGTATTGGCAATCAGCAGTAGAGAGGAGGACGGAACTTCTCAGACAGATCCTGCGCTTCTCTGTGCAGCTGCAGACAGGTTAACCTAAGCCCCCCCTCCGTCTCAGAAATCAGCAGTAGAGAGGAGGACAGAACTTCTCAGACAGATCCTGCGCTTCTCTGTGTAGCTGTGGAGAGGTTGATCTCTGCCCCCCCCCGCCCCCGGTTTCGGCAGTCAGCAGCAGAGAGGAGGACACAACTCATCCTACAGATCCTGTGCCTGTCTGTGCAGCAACTCCTTCTCCCTACCTCCCCTGGTCTCAGCATTCAGCAGACTCTGGCGGCTGACTCCAGCTCTCCTCTGGTCCTCCTCCAGACCCTGCTTCCAAGTTCCACCCCTAGCTTCTCTCCTGCAGTAGCACAAAGTAGGGGGGGGGGGGGACGAGTCTTGGCATCTGATGTAAGGAGAGGGGGTGTAGTGCTCTGGACAGCAAATCCTGCAGATACAACCAACCCTTTGGGGGCAACCATAATGCCAGGAGAGTGGGGAAAATGCCCCATTGCCGTGGCCGTATGACTTACGTCAGTGGCAAGGAATGGGTTAAACACCCGATTTAGCTGACCTGAACAGAACGTTCGATGTGAGTGTTGTATTTGTTCTTGGCACACATTGGCTCATTGCATTAGAAGGACAAGAAGTACAAAGAGACATGAAGCGGGCGCCCCAGGATCCCCCCAATGCCTCCTATTTATAGAGAACCTCATCCTCCGGCAGGACGATCCCGGGGGCGACTTCTGATGGACTGTATAAATATTTGAAAAAGTTCAGAAGACTTCGGCTGGTTTGGACAATTCCTTCTCTACTGTCACTTGTCCCCGACAAGAACATTACTCATCAATCCAGGAATGGTGACCCCCATTCCCCTCCGCTGGGCGCGTTATTTATGGAATCAAAGAGCCGCACCGCCACCCTCCGTACACACAGGACTCATTCAACGGGCAGAATAGATTTCATCGCTAAACAATCGTCCCATTTAACAGACAGACGGCGTATTGATGGGACGCCCAGGAGAGACAATTCTGAGCTTCGTTTACCCCGAATACTGCGAGAAATATCCGCGATTATTAGAGAGGAAAACTGATAGGCTGATACATTGTATCCAATTATGATTGCAATGGATAAAACTAATAATAGATAAGATAAGATAGATAGATAGATAGATAGATAGATAGATAGATAGATAGATAGATAGATAGATAGATAGATAGATAGATAGATAGATGTGTATCTGCTCAGTCCCACCAGGATGGAGAGTAAAGAGGGGGGAGGGTTGTACCTTATCCCGGGCCTCGCTCAGAAGGTCCTCTAGTTCTGAGAAGCTGAAACTGGCCACAGTGATGAAGTCACCCATGACTGGCACAAAGCGGTCTCCTGCCTCCCGGTAGTGACGCTTCTGATAGTCCAACTCCTGCCGAAAGAAGAAAGGGTTAATTCCAGCGCAAACTAATTATAAACTACTAATTATAACACAGAAGTTGAATCTTATCAATGGGTTGGTAATGTTTTAAAAGAAACTTATTTTTACGTATAATTGGTAAATATATATGTACAGTATAGGGTGGTAGTCATAGTTGCCCATTACATACTGAGGTTCTGCCTCCACCTATGCAGTGCTACACAATGGTCACGTTTTACTGCTTCCTGTCACCCTGGGAGACTGTGAGTCTTCCTACTTTATGAAAACAATGCACCCCCTGTGTGGCTAATATATTACACTTCATGGTCAAACATACGTAGACCTTTCCTCCAAACGATAGAGTTCAGGTGTGTCCAGTGAAGAGTCCTGTTAATACTACATCATATAAAGTCAATGTAGACTATTGTGCTTTTCCAATCTTGTGGTAAGTTTGGTGAAGACCATTTTCTGTTCCAGCAAAACTTTGCCCCTGTGTAAGAAACCAGCTCCATATAGACATGGTGTGACTAGTTTGGTGTGGAGGAACTCGAGCGTCCTGTACTGAGCCCTGACCCCAGCATCCTGAACACCTTTGGGATTAATGGGAAACTTTGATGGTGAGCCAGGTCTTCTCATCCAACATCAGTACCTAACCTCACAAATAGGCACAAATTCCCACAAACACCCTCCAAAATCTTGAGGAAAACCTTCCCACACGAATGTAGGCTGGTGCAACCACAAAGGGGCAACTCCAAATAAATGGCCAATTGAAACACCAATTCGGAGCCAGGTCTTTTTTTTTCATGCCCAACGAGAGGCCCAACATGTGAGCCAGGTCTTCTCGTCTAACATCAGTAACTGACCTCATAAATGGGCAAAAATTCACACAGACACCCTCCAAAATCTTATGAAAAGTCTTCCCAGAACAGAGGAGGATGTTGTAGCCACAAACTCTGTTTTATGGGTCATGGGGGAACTCCAAAATAATGGCCATGGTTTCTGGAATGAGATGTCCAGCTCGATCAAGACATGATTTGACCAGTTTAGTGTGGAAGAACTCGAGTGTCGTGCACAGTCCTGACCTCATCCCTACTGAACACCTTTGGGATTCATTGGAAACGATGGTGAGCCAGGTCTTCTCATCCAACAGCAGTACCTAACCTCACAAATATGAACAAATTCCCACAAACACCCTCCAAAATCTTGAGGAAAACCTTCCCAGAAGAATTTAGGCTGGTGCAACCACAAAGGGGCAACTCCAAATAAATGGCCGTGGTTTTTGAATAGGATGTCCAACAAGCTCCTATAGATGTGATGGTCAGTTGTTCACCAACCTTTAACCATATAGTATACCAACATTGGGTAGACTGAATCCTTTATTGGGTAAAGTAATTAGCTTAAGTTTAAAGTTTAGTTATTTTAGAGGAAAATATTTAGTATTTTACTTAAGCCCAGTCTTTTTTTGTTCCTTTAAAGACATGAACCATGAAGTGGGGACTTTTTCTCTCCACCTTTAGGATCACTATAAGAAGATTGAATTCCAGGCCTTCTCATCCAACCTGACTTCACAAATGTGTACAATTTCCCACAGACACCCCCCTCCAAAATCTTGTAGAAAGCTTTCCCAGAAGAGTAGAAAAAAAAGAGGACCAAATCCATAAAGACATGGTTTGACCAGTTTGGTGCGGAGGAACTCGAGTGTCCTGCACAGAGCCCTGACCCCCAACCCTACTGATCACCTTTGGGATGAATTGGAACACTGATGATGATCCAGGTCTCCACCAACAGTACTTAACCTCACAAATGGGGACAAATTCCCACAGGCACTCTCCAAAATCTTGAGGAAAACCTTCCCAGAAGAATGCAGGCTGGTATAACCACAAAGGGACAACTCCATATAAATGACCATTGGTTTTAAATGGGATGTCCAACAAGCTCCTATAGATATTCAGTTGTTCACCAACTTTTAACCATATGGAATACCAAACATTGGGTAAACTGAATCAGCCGGACATGTGAACCTAGCCTTAAAAGGCATGCACCATGAAATGGGGACTTCTTCAGGTTGTGGTGCTCAGATACAGTTAAGTTCGGCTTTAACCACTTGCCGACCACCGCACGCCGATTTACGTCAGCAGAATGGCATGGGCAGGCAAAAGGGCGTACCTGTACGTCCCTTCGAATTTGCCGCCTAGCGGGTCCCGCGAACTCGATGTTCAGCCGGTGGCAAGCGATTGCAATGAGGAGAGGAAAGGCATTTCCCTGTTCTGCCTAGCAACATGACAGAGATCTACTGCTCCCTGTCATCGAGAGCAGTAATCTCTGTCATGTTGTAGTAAGCCCATCCCCCCCACAGTTAGAACACATCCAGGGAACACACTTAACCCCTTGATCGCCCCCCCTAGTGTTTAACCCCTTCCCTGCCTGTGTTATTTATACAGTAATCAGTGGCTATTTGCAGCTCTGAACACTGTATAAATGACAATGGTCCCAAAATAGTGTCAAAAGTGTCCGATGTGTCCGCCGCAATGACGCAGTCCCAATAAAAATCGCAGATCGCCTCCGTTACTATTAAAAAAAAAAAAATAGTAATAAAAAAGGCCATAAATCTATCCCCTATTTTGTAAAGGCGATAACTTTTGCGCAAACCAATCAATATACGCTTATTGCAAATTTTTTTTATACCAAAAATATGTAGAAGAATACATATCAGCCTAAAAACAAAGAAATTTGTTTTTTTTATATATTTTTTGGGGATATTTATTATAGCAAAAAGTAAAAAATATTGCTTTTTTTTCAAAATTGTCGCTCTTTTTTTTTTGTTTATAGCGCAAAAAATAAAAAACTGCAGAGGCGATCAAATACCACCAAAAGAAAGTTCTCTTTGTGGGGGGAAAAAAAAGACGTCGATTTTGTTTTGGTGTAACGTCGCACGACCGCTAAAGCGACGCAGTGCCGAATCGCAAAAAAAATGCTCTGGTCGGGGGGGGGGGGGTAAATCCTTCCATGGGGCTGAAGTGGTTAAAAAAAAAAAACAGAGGTAGATCAATTACAAGGAGAGCCACTGAGAGCTCCCTCTAGTGGCTAATCTATAAATCTCTGAATTAAACAATTTGATAGAAAAGGGTTGTTAAAATACTAAAGCAACATTAACACCCACATAAAGAGCAAAAAATCCCTGGAAATATGGACTCATTGAAAATAAAGTGTACTTCCCCTTTAAGCTGTACTGTATATCACCCGTCATACGCTGACACGCGGACCGGCGATGACAATGTGACCCCAGACGCTGCCCTCCAGCACTTCTCTCTCTCTCACATAAAAGAGCACACATGGTCACTTGTTAATTGTACCCATCCCCCCCCCCACACACACACACGCGTTGGCCGCGCTGATTTAATTAAAATCTAATTAAACTCCAGCCTGGCGTTCCCTGCGATTATAATGACTTCATGCAGCCGGCTTCAGGGAATAGATGGGGATAAAAGCTTGCGGTTTACCTTAATGAACGCATGAATGTGATCGACTCAACCTAGAAGGAGAATCACGAGCCGAGAAGAAGGATGCCTGATGCCATTTTCTGAGACGAACAAAGATGGGAGTTTTTTTCCCCCGAGCTCTGCTCCTGCATAAGGTTTGCTTGTCTGGCACAATGATGTATAAAAAAAAAAAAAATAGGCGCCCCTAAGAAATCTGCGCCCGGGGCCCCTGTCTCTGTGGCCCTTCCCATGCAACTCACATCCTCCCAACTCATCACATTGCTATCATCTTTTTTTAGATGGACTATAAACCGAAGGACTTATGAATAAATGGTTGTGGAACGAATCATCTGAGTTTCCATTATTTCTTATGGGGAAATTAAATACAAGTGCTTTGGATTACACGCATGTTTCCGGGAACGAATTATGCGCGCAATCCAAACTCTTTACTGTATTTATATGCTATGCAAATGGAATATTCTTTGTAAATGGAAACATGTAACCAATACAAAATAAGTGTTAAAGAGACACAAGAGGGCGCTTTTAAGTGCAGCAGATTAAAACATTTTGTAAGGTGAACTGGGATTTCCAGCACCAGAAAACCAGTGCGGATTTATGCTCATGTCCTGCGCGGGCACATTGCACAAATGCTCATACTTCTAAGTGAAGAGGGAATGTTAGACCTACTATCAGTGGTGTACCAACTGGGAGGCGGCGGTCTGCGACGGGTACAACACACTGCTAAGGGGGGTGTCACACCCCGCCCCCACGAGTGAAGCAGTGACAGCGGGGCAGGCTCAGGCAGTGCATCGGCACAGTGACAGGGCAGATAGGGAGATTGGTTACTAGGTGGTCCGAGCAACCAATCATTAGCCGGTTAATATGAAAAATGAACTCCAGCAGTTCCCACCCTCTGTTCAGCACTGCTGTGTCTCTCCATCTGGCTGCATGATTAAGGTTGGAAGGGACTGGTGGGGTCTGTGTAACATGCAGGGGGTCTGTCCAGATCTGTGGGGGGGTCTATGTAATATGCAGGGGGTCCAGAGCTGCGGGTGGGGGGGGTTCTGTGTAATGTAAAAGGGTCCAGAGGTGAAGGGTGCTGTGTAATGTAAAGGGGTCCAGAGTGCTGTGTAATGTAAAGGGGTCCAGAGGTGCAGGGTGCTGTGTAATGTAAAGGGGTCCAGAGTGCTGTGTAATGTAAAGGGGTCCAGAGGTGCAGGGTTCTGTGTAATGTAAAGGGGTCCAGAGGTGCAGGGTGCTGTGTAATGTAAAGGGGTCCAGAGTGCTGTGTAATGTAAAGGGGTCCAGAGGTGCAGGGTGCTGTGTATTGTAAAGGGGTCCAGAGGTGCTGGGTGCTGTGTAATGTAAAGGGGTCCAGAGGTGAAGGGTGCTGTGTATTGTAAAGGGGTCCAGAGGTGAAGGGTGCTGTGTATTGTAAAGGGGTCCAGAGGTGCAGGGTGCTGTGTATTGTAAAGGGGTCCAGAGGTGAAGGGTGCTGTGTATTGTAAAGGGGTCCAGAGGTGCAGGGTGCTGTGTATTGTAAAGGGGTCCAGAGGTGAAGGGTACTGTGTATTGTAAAGGGGTCCAGAGGTGCAGGGTGCTGTGTATTGTAAAGGGGTCCAGAGGTGCAGGGTGCTGTGTATTGTAAAGGGGTCCAGAGGTGTAGGGTGCTGTGTATTGTAAAGGGGTCCAGAGGTGAAGGGTGCTGTGTAATGTAAAGGAGTCCAGAGTGCTGTGTAATGTAAAGGGGTCCAGAGGTGCAGGGTGCTGTGTAATGTAAAGGAGTCCAGAGTGCTGTGTAATGTAAAGGGGTCCAGAGGTGCAGGGTGCTGTGTAATGTAAAGGGGTCCAGAGGTGCGGGAGGCTGTGTATTGTAAAGGGGTCCAGGGCTGCGGGGGGCTGTGTATTGTAAAGGGGTCCAGAGCTGCGGGGGGCTGTGTATTGTAAAGGGGTCCAGAGGTGCAGGGTGCTGTGTATTGTAAAGGGGTCCAGAGGTGAAGGGTACTGTGTATTTTAAAGGGGTCCAGAGGTGCAGGGTGCTGTGTATTGTAAAGGGGTCCAGAGGTGCAGGGTGCTGTGTATTGTAAAGGGGTCCAGAGGTGTAGGGTGCTGTGTATTGTAAAGGGGTCCAGAGGTGAAGGGTGCTGTGTAATGTAAAGGAGTCCAGAGTGCTGTGTAATGTAAAGGGGTCCAGAGGTGCAGGGTGCTGTGTAATGTAAAGGGGTCCAGAGGTGCGGGAGGCTGTGTATTGTAAAGGGGTCCAGGGCTGCGGGGGGCTGTGTATTGTAAAGGGGTCCAGAGCTGCGGGGGGCTGTGTATTGTAAAGGGGTCCAGAGGTGTATAGAATACCCAAATCACGTGCAGGGAAAACTTAAAAAAACAGCATTTTTTGCCTACACGTGATTGGATGATAGAAGTCGGCAGAGTTTTCAGCTCATTTACTAAGCTCAGTGTGCAACTGTACTTTGCAAAGTGCACAATCTATTTGCTTTTACTAAATCATCCCCTTCTGTGTCTTATGGACACATAGAGCGGGGCTTGGGAGCGAGCATGCACCAGTGCCCCCCATAGCAATTGGCTTGCTATGGGGGGGCACTGGTCAAGGGGGAGGAGCCAGGAAGGCCATCGGGGAGGACCCGAGAAGAGGAGGTTCGGAGCTGCTCTGTGCAAAACCACTGCACAGAGCAGGTAAGTATAACATGTTTGCTGCACTTAAAAGCGCCCCCTGGTGCCTCCTTTACATTAATACAGATATCCCTTCTATCTGTTGAGACGCTGCACTTCACAAGTCCTTTGAAGCCAGCTGCTATACCTTATTTAGCATTATGAACTATTCAGCTACGACTTTACTTCTCCTGACTCTATTGCCTTGTGTCTTTGCACTATAACAGATTTGTATTTGCTGTAAAATAAGCGTTATCCCAATTTGGCTGAAAAAGTGTAAATACACTTTAAGCCTTTCACTTCCACCTGTATATCGGAAAAATACAGGAGAAAGACTTTGGTTCCTCTAGAAGGGGGTCCCGGCTTTGGTTTGGGAAGGACTCTGGATCATACGATAGAAGATATTTAGTATTTTTTCTCCCATGGAATAAAATAAATTGCGGTTTCCCGGTAATAGAACGGACGGGTTGCCTGAACGGAGGACAATGGTCTCCTTGTATTACTGGGAAGTGAAAGCCATTGGGAGGGTGGTGCAGGGTCGCCGTGAATGAAAGACGTACACACACCACTGGCAGACTAGGTGGGCCTAATACCGCCTAAATTTGTTCTGGATGTTTGTGGTTCTTTCGTGCTGCAAGCCACCCCCCCCCCACCCCCCCTAGTGGCTCATTAATTGATCTGGTTCTCGCTCAGCGCGCGCTCGCGGCTCAGAATGAAGGCATTCTTCTCTCTGTCTGATGATCGCGAGTTATAACCAGCCATTATAATTCAATTAACAGGGGAGGTCAGCGCTTCCGTTTCACTGCTTTACTGTGATAATTGCGGCAAAGTCTAACGCGCCTTTCCCTGGACGCCGAGTACAGTAACTGAATTCTCCCAGTTTAAGGTTTACAATGCTGGTCATTCACTGGGAACTGGGGCAGTGAGACTTCTCTTCCACCACCTTTCTAACTCCTTGGGGCCTGAGAAGATCGTTTCTACTCAAAAATAGGAGAAAGGAGAAGTTCTCTGGACTGTTTCACACGTCTTTCCAGCACTACAACCATTGCCGGGACAAGGGGTGGGCAGCTGGGACCTGGGAACTGTGGTATCATGTGAGGTGGGGGAGGGGTGGCGCCACAAGGAGATTGGGGGGGGGGGGTTGTGTTGGAAGGAGGAATTTGGGGGATGGCATGTGGTAAGTATTGTTCTAGGAGAGGAAATTCGGGGACAGGGTGCTAAGAATGGTGATTTAGAGGCATTTGTGTTGGGAGAGGAGATGGGGGGGGGGAATATTTGTGCTACGAGGGGCGTGGGATTTAGGGGGACTTTGTACTGGGAAGGGGAATTTGAAGTGGGGTGGGGGGTGGACTAGGTGGGGAAATTTTAGGGGTAGAGGATTTGTGCTAGATAGGGGATGGGGCATTTGAGCTGGGGGGATTTGAGGATGGGGGAGTGCAAAGATTTGTGCTGAGAGGGGGGATTTTAGCATGGGGTCAATGCACCCAAAAGTGATATTCTAGTTATAAATGCAGGATGGGCTAAGTCAGCCCCTGGTGAGTGTGATTTTCCAAGACCATCACACTGGGTCATCCACTTAGCTAACCAGGTGCCAAAAGCCGAGCAGAGACTTGTCCTACAGTACACCCCAAAATGCCAGTAGATCCAAAAGAAAGCCAGCGGCAAGCCATCAAGACCCAACAGACATTGTTCCAGACAGGCAACCACCAAGCCTCCCTGGGACCTCCTTCTCTGATGCCTTTCTGGGGTGAGCTGTAGAGGCTAAAAATGAAGCCCTTGCCTAGGACCTCCTCTGATGATGCATTTCACTCAAAATTGAACTTGATCGTAGTGAGTTGTTTTACTCCATGTTTAAGCCTAGATTTGGGTAAAAATTAAGTCCTCATTTAGGACCTCCTCCTCCGCTGTTATGTTACACTCAAAATTGGGCTTGATCATAGAGAATCTACAATTAAACTTAGCTTTGGGTAAAAATGAAGCCCCCCACATGGGACCTCCTCCACTGAAACATTTTACCAAAAACTGAGCTTAAACATAAAAAGTCTCTACGATTAACCCCAGATTTGGTTAAAAACAAAGCTCTCACCTACTACCTCCTCTGATGATGATGTGTTTTGCTCATAAATGTACTTGTTCATAGTAAGTCTCCATGTTTAAGTCTAGATTTGGGTAAAAATGAAACCCTCCTCTAGGACGATGACCTCCTCCTCTTCCTTTGATGAATTTCAACCTAAACTGGGCTTGATTGTAGACAGTCTCTACAACTTTGGTTGAAAAGGGTGAAAATGAAGCCCCCGCCTGGGATTTCCTCCACTGACACATTTCACCGAAACTGGGCTTGAGCGTAAAAAGTCTCTACGATTAAGCCCAAATTTGAGTAAATATATTGTCCATGCCTAGGACCTCCTCTCTGACACCCAAAACTGGGCTTTATCTACAATTAAGCCCACATTTGGGTGAAAATGAAACCACGCCTGGTACCTTCTTCACTGAGGCATTTCATCCAAAACTGGGCTTGATTGTGGAGAGTCCCTAAGATTAAGCCCAGATATGGGAGGAAATGGAACCATGCCTGGAACTCCCTCCTCTGAGGAACTGAAGGGTCACTCTATGATTAAGCCCAGTTTTGGGTGAAATGTGTCAAAAGGAGGTGGTGGTCATTGTCCTCATTATATCCATATCTGGGCCTAATCTCAGGGAGTCTCTAAGATTAAGCCCAGTTTTGGGTGAAATGTGTCAAAAGGAGGTGGTGGTCATTGTCCTCATTATATCCATATCTGGGCCTAATCTCAGGGAGTCTCTAAGATTAAGCTCAGTTTTGGGTGAATTGCATCAAAGTAGAGGTGAAATGGATGAAATGTGTCAGCAAGAGTTAGTTGATAAGAAAGAATGTTCTGACAAACAATTTTTCCAAGACCAAAAATGTAACTATCTATGGCCAGAGGAAGGGTGGAGAAGCTGGGCCAGCAAAGACAAATATTAGACACTCCCAGAGGAAGAGAGCTATGATACGTAAGGAGGGAGGGAGGGTTAAATTTTATGTGGCAACATTTGGTTATTCTAATTTAACAACAGGACAGAATGCATTTTTTTTAACCTTCTTTTGTATCACTTACATTTTCTTAGAAAGCCTTCTCCTAAACACGGGGTATTGTTTCAGGCCTTTGTCGTCACTGTGGTTGGTTAATAATATCGCTGTCAAATCTCTGAACAAAAAAAATGGAGTCCCACCACAAGAACTTCCACATTTCCAACTTTTGACTGCAGAGTCTGCAAGGTTCTGGTCCAACATTGAGGACACTACCCCCCATTGTTTATTTTCTATAGTCATCTCCCAACGCTCATTAACCAGCTGGAGGACTTCTAAGTCACATCTTGGCTCATGATGCTATTCCGCCTCTCCCAATCCTAATTTATCTAGCCACAACTGGAGTACATCCATAAGTTTTGTTTAAAGTGTTCATAAAGGATACAAATAGATCAAAAACTAGACCTCATCTTTTGGGAAAAATAAGAACCATTGATGGAACATTACACACAAATCTCTAAAGAGTCTCTTAGAATTAATTATGCAAGAAAAATATAGTGGATCGAGTCAAGGTTGGTCTAGAAAGTATGACTTTGGAGGGTACTCTAAGTTTATTATTTCATTGCTTGTTCCATAAGGGTTTGCCTTTCAGTCCTGTCGAACAATGGTGTAACTATGGCCATAGCAGCCCACAAGGCTGCTATGGTGCCCAAGGGTGGGAAGGGACCACACTGAGGAGGTTGCCCGATGTCTCCATTCCAGAAGAGCTGAGGTCAGATACAGAGGATCATGCTGTTGCTAGGTATAGATCTCCATTACACTCCCACATCCGTGAGCACCATTGTCTTGAGAGCTTCTGGTCATCCTGGCCAACAATTTGATATTACCACTGTGTATCTAACATTGTACTGCTCTGTTCCATAAGGGGTATACAAGTTCAAGGTTCAAAGTAGATAAAACAGGAACAAGGATGGAAATGAAAGATGCCCGTATGATTATACCCTCATCCAATACCATACCCATACAATTAGACTCCCATACAAAAACATACCCATACAAAAACATACCCATACAATAGCATACCCATACAATAGCATACCCATACAATTAGACGCTATACTATTACATACCCATACAATTAGATGCCTATACAAAAACATACCCATAGAATAACACACCCATACAATAACATACCCATACAATTGGACACCCATACAATAAGATAACATACCCATACAATTAGACGCCCATACAATAACATACTCATACAATAACAAACCCATACAATTGGATGCCCATAGAATAACATACTCATACAATAATATATCCAAACAATTAGATGCCCATTCAATAAGATACCCACACAATACCATACCCATACCAACAGTCCCCCATACAAGATGTCCATTCCCTACAGATAAGAAGAGTGAATACTCACGGCCTCTACAGCCCTCAGTCCATTCTTAATGTTGTGAACTTCCTTCTCCAACTCCACTAAGCTGAAGACAGAGAGAGATCACCGATCAGTATTATAATATAATGTCACATATCATTGCTGGACTTATCAAGGGCGCAACAGCTGTGTACCAGGCTCTGATTTTTAGGGGCCCGGGGACACGGCAAGCAGGGAGGGGGGTCACAGCACAGAAAGGAGGGGACACGGCACACAGGGAGGGGGGACACGGCACACAGGGAGGGGGGACACGGCACACAGGGAGGGGGGACACGGCACACGGAGGGGGGACACGGCACACACGGAGGGGGGACACGGTACACACGGAGGGGGGACACGGCACACACGGAGGGGGGACACGGTACACACGGAGGGGGGACACGGCACACACGGAGGGGGGACACGGCACACACGGAGGGGGGACACGGCACACAGGGAGGGGGGACACGGCACACACGGAGGGGGGACACGGCACACACGGAGGGGGGACACGGCACACAGGGAGGGGGGACACGGCACACAGGGAGGGGGGACATGGCACACAGGGAGGGGACACGGCACACATGGAGGGGACATGGCACACAGGGAGGGGACACGGCACACACAGAGGGGGGGACACGGCACACACAGAGGGGGTGACACGGCGGGAGGGGACACGGCACACACAAAGGGGGGGACACGGCACACACGGAGGGGGGGACACGGCACACACAGAGGGGGGGACACGGCGCACATAGAGGGGGGGACACGGCACACATAGAGGGGGGGACACGGCACACATAGAGGTGGGGACACGGCACACAGGGAGGGGGGACACGGCACACAGGGAGGGGGGACACGACACACATTGAGGGTACACGGCACGCACACACGGGGGGGGGACACGGCGGGAGGGGACATGGCACACATGGAGGGGACACGGCACACACGGAGGGGGGGGACGGCACACACGGAGGGGGGGACAGCACACACGGAAGGGGGACACAGCACACATGGAGGGGGGACACGGCACACACGGAGGGGGGACACGGCACACACGGAGGGGGGACACGGCACACACGGAGGGGGGGGGACACGGCACACACGGAGGGGGGGGGGACACGGCACACACGGAGGGGGGGGACATGGCACACACAGAGGGGGGGACACTGCGGGAGGGGACACGGCACACACGGAGGGGGGACACGGCGGGAGGGGACATGGCACACAGGGAATAAGCAGCAAAGGTAGAAAGGTTCTATCTTTACAGGTATCATTAAATATGAGAATTTTATTCAGGATAGGAATTCTGTCAATGTTGCTGTTTTAGCTACTGACAGTTTTATATTTTCTCCTCAGCCAGTCACATGATTTACACCCTCCCACCACACTGCATAGCCAGGAAGGTGACACCGCTATTCTCTGTTGCAGTTTTGAGGCTTCCCGCGTTCCAGCGCCTCTCTTTGTATATCTCATCACATGGACCAGCAGCCTCAGCAGGGGGCGGGGCCTAGCTTGACTTTTATAAAGAAAAGTCCAGAGTAACGTTCCACAAAAAAAGACTTCTTTGGATCCCCCCATCATTCTGCTACAGAAGCTGACCTCGGCTTACGTACTCTCTCTCATATGCTCAGCATTATTTGTTATTTACTAATGACGGTTTCAAACATGATAATAACGGTGCATAGTGAATACATGCAGAAGCCAATGAGATTTGAAAATCACAGTCACATGGCTGAAAATATGACCCTTGTGCTATAGCTTTGTGAATTGAGCCTACTGGCTTATGTTTGATCAGACACAGACAGCGCGAAGCGAGAATACCAGCGGAGAAATGACGCACTTGACTTTGGCGGCCTCCGAGAGGTGCTGCAGCTCATTCTGTATGTTGAGGATATCCGGATAGGTCCTTTCAAAGATCATAATTAGGTAATGTAGGAGGGTGATGTTCCTGAAAGAGAGACGAGGGTTACATCATCGGAGGACATTACAAACAAAGCCTGAAAATGTCTCCTGTTCAGACAGGAGATAAAGAGATACAATGTAACATTGTTTATAAACATTGTTCACACAAGAGATAGAGAGATACAAAGGGGTTGATTTACTAAAACTGGAGAGTGCAAAATCTGGTGCAGCTCCGCATAAAAACCAATCAGCTTCCAGTTTTTTTTTTTGTCGAAATTTAAGGAGGAGCTCCGGGCTCCTTCAGAGAAATAAATAATAGTCAAAAGCTACAAATACTGTAGATGGCCGACTTTTAATATTAGGACACTTACCTGTCACACAGTTAAAGCGGTGTCCTCACCCCAGCTGATTTTTAAATTGGCTGACGGATACTGCCGCCGCCATCTCCACTAAGCCTTGCGGTTTCACAACCAATTCCCCACTGCGCATGCGCGAAGTGCTCTGCGCTTTGTGAATGGCCCGGTGGCGGGGGAAGGAGGAGGGGGCAAACTTTCGTCTGGCTTTACCGCGGTGAGATCAGCCGGAAGTGGGAACGGGTATACAGGTACCCACCTCCCCCCCCACCCCCCGAAAGGTGCTAAATGTGGCAGCGGAGGAGGGGAGGAGGCAAACAAACAGAGCTTCCTCTTTTGGGTGGAGCTCTGCTTTAACTGGACAAGCTGAAGTTAGAAACTGATTGGCTACCATGCAGAGCTGCACCAGATTTTGCACTCTCCAGTTTTAGTAAATCAACTCCAGAATAACATTATTTATAAACATTGATCCGACAGGAGAGAGATACAAAGTAACATTGTTTATAAACATTGTTCAGATGGGAGATAGAGTGATACAAAGTAACACTGTTTATAAACATTGTTCAGATGGGAGGTAGAGTGATACAAGGTAACATTGTTTATAAACATTGATCAGACAGGAGATAGAGAGAGACAAAGTAACATTGTTTATAAACATTGATCAGACAGGAGATACAGAATAACATTAAACATTGTTCCGCCAGGAGATGGAGAAATACAAAGTAACATTGTTTATAAACATTGTTCAGACAGAAGAGAGAGAGAGAAAGAAAACAACTTTGTTTATAAACATTAAAGTAGAACTATGGGCAAACTTTTTATTATTATGGATAGAGCAAAGGAGGGTTATAACCCCTTTCCGATTTATTTTTCACCATCTGTGTCCCATTGCAGACATTTCCCTTCACTTCCTGTCCCGTAGAAAAACAAAGTGGAAGGAAATCCCTGAAAATGAAGAGAATTCCTTGGGGATGCCCAAGTCACCAGAACTAGTGTCCCCATTGGAAGATTTTCTCTCTATTCATTTTCTGGTGACAACCCAAAATTTGGGATTTCCTTTTACTATCACTTTAAATGATAATGGTGAAGAGGACAAACAGAGAGGGTGAATCTCCTTAACACAGGCGCAGACAGTAATAAAAGCTGACAAGGGTTTTAATCCCTCTCCACTTATCCAAAAAAAACAAAAAACAAAAAAACAAAAAAAGCTTTGCCTTTAGTTACACTTTAATCAGATGGGAGAGAAAGTAACATTGTTTATAAACACTGGATCTCTCCATCTCCTATCTGACCAATATTTATAAACAATGTTACTTTATATCTCTCTATCTCCAGTCTGAACAAAGTAACATTGTTTATAAACATTGTTCAGACAGGAGATAGAGACAAAGCAACATTGTTTATAAACATTGTTCAGATGGAAGATAGAGAGATGCAAAGTAACATTGTTTATAAACATTGTTCAGATGGGAGATAGAGAGATACGAAGTTACATTATTATAAACATTGTTGGAGCTCAGCTTTTTCCCATGTTTTCTCTAAATAAAAAGATTTTCTGTGATCGGCAGCTCCTTCTATTGGCTAAAACATGGTATATAACTCTGAAATAGCTCAATCAGAAAATCACAGCGATTGTGCTTTACTGCTTCTCTATTGCATATCTATCAGTCAGCTCAGATGGACCGGAAATAGCCTGTCTGTGTGGTTAACTGCTCTTATTTTAGCATTTAGCATCATGATTGACTGTACTGCTTGATGTACAATGAATTCCATTATATCGTTATGACATTGTGATATAAAATGAAAAAAAATGAATTGCCGTCATGAAATGACGAACCGCGCTCATCTCTACTCGTCATTCAACGGAAGGGAATGAATTCGCTCTCGCTCACCTGTCTATACTGGACTTGGTGTCCATGATTTTATTCAAACTTGCAACTTTGAATCCAAAGGCGTTTCCTCGCTGTCCTTTGTTCATGTAGTTCCCGAACGCCAGGACCACCTCCAGGAGCTGCTTTAACCTCTTACTCCGGGTCAGTTCTTTACACGCCATCAGAAGAGCTTGGAAGCAAAAACAAGCTTTATCAATCAGGAACAGAAGGACAATATAGAAAAACTGAGGTTCCAATTATAGGCGGAGTCTGGCAGGCCGAGACACCCAAATCTTGTTATATATCTTGGGAACTCAGGGTGGGATCTCCCAGGCGTTCCTGACTCTGCCCTTCAACACCTGGGAGTATTGGGGGTCCCTGACCACCTTTGTGTGTTCCTCCTCTTACATTCTCCATAATATAAAATAAATCAAAATCCAGCATTGTGAGAACACCTCATAATGGGCACATCAGGTGTACAGACCCAGGAACTCAGCACAAGGATGGTGGGAACCCCTCATAATGGGCACATCAGGTGTACAGACCCGGGAACTCAGCACAGGGATGGTGGGAACCCCTCATAATGGGCACATCAGGTGTACAGACCCAGGAACTCAGCACAGGGATGGTGGGAACCCCTCATAATGGGCACAGCAGGTGTACAGACCCGGGAACTCAGCACAGGGATGGTGGGAACCCCTCATAATGGGCACATCAGGTGTACAGACCCGGGAACTCAGCACAGGGATGGTGGGAACCCCTCATAATGGGCACATCAGGTGTACAGACCCAGGAACTCAGCACAGGGATGGTGGGAACCCCTCATAATGGGCACAGCAGGTGTACAGACCCGGGAACTCAGCACAGGGATGGTGGGAACCCCTCATAATGGGCACAGCAGGTGTACAGACCCGGGAACTCAGCACAGGGATGGTGGGAACCCCTCATAATGGGGACAGCGGGCGTACAGACCCGGGAACTCAGCACAGGGATGGTGGGAACCCCTCATAATGGGCACAGCAGGTGTACAGACCCAGGAACTCAGCACAGGGATGGTGGGAACCCCTCATAATGGGCACAGCAGGTGTACAGACCCCTAACACAAGGTAAGGATGGTGGGTACCCCTCATAAGCACAGCTTATGAGGGTTCTGCATGTTGTAGTGACAGGTTCTCTTTACTAACTCTGTCTGCTCACCTTCCACCTTTGGTTTGGACTCCGCAAGCCTCTCCGGAAATTTCTTCTTAAAGAACAGAGCCTGCAGCCGCTGCTGGTAATGATCAATCCTGGAGAAGGAGATGGAAATATTACAGTATCAAAAAATTTCAATTGAGCCGCTAAAAAAAAAAAAAAAATTAAAATTTTTAACTGATAATATAGTTTGTTTGAAAAATGCAAAGAAAAAAACCAAAACAAAACAAAAAACGTCTGTCTTGTCATTCGCAAACCAATCAGATTACAGCTATCATTTGTCTATTACATGTTAAAAATGTATCAGTTTCTGAATGAACCTTTTACATTTTAAATTAAAGTTGAAGTTTAATTTGTTTATGTTTTGCCCTCCCTGGTTTCCCCCTCATCAACATGCCAATTCCTTTGTTTTTAAATAAAGTTTTCATGTTCATTACATATTTTATTATTATTTTCTGTTTATATTGATTACTATTATCATTAACATTTTCTTTACATATCTTATTATTTTTTCTTTACATTATTATTATTTTAATTTTCACCACATTCCTTATTATTATTTTCTTTTTATTATTATTACTACTACTATTATCATTTTCATTATATATACTATTGTTATTTTCTTTATATTGTTATCATCATCATCACATATCTTATTATTATTGTCTTTATAAATTACTCTTATTCTTATTCCTATTATTATTACTACTATTGTCAATTTCTTTATATATCTTATTATTATTTCTGCTGCATTTTTACTATTACTTATTTTTATTATTATTACTACTGTTAGCATTTTCATTACATATGCTATTATATTCTTTTTATTTTTATATAACTGTTATAATTTTCATCATCATGTTCATTACCTGTCTTATTATTATTTTATAGTTATTATTATTATCATTACTGTTATAATTTTCATTACACAGTATCTCATTTTAGACCCAGTTGTGGGGCAGGGACAGGGACAGCCAGGTTAGGGAGCAATAGGTAATAGATCAGGGGTCTTCAAACTGCAGCCCTCCAGGTGTTCAGGAACTACAATTCCCATCATGCCTAGTCATGTCTGTGAATGTCAGAGTTTTACAATGCCTCATGGGATGTGTAGTTCTGCAACAGCTGGAGGGCCGTAGTTTGAGGATCCCTGTAATAGATAATGCTGGACGTCCCCCAGCCAGGAAATGAGGCGGGGCTCAGTCTGACTTGCTGTAGCTTCTAATGCACATTGTGAGACGCTCACAGTGTGCAGTGAAATCAGAGGAAGCTGTTTCAGTCAAGGAGAGGAGCCGCTACAACTGAAGCGAAGGCTTGAGGTCAGATTTAATGATTTTTTTTTAGACTGTAATTGTATACAATGTATTTCTTTCTCTGTGAGAGTACAGAGAGGGAGGAAACAGCGCCACCTGCAGGATAGAGAAGGTAATTTACGTGTTCATTGGCTCTCATGCTGATCTCATGACCAGGAACCTCGCTGATTATTTGATATCTCTCTGAGTTGTCAGTGACACGGCTGTCTCTGAACAAGAACCAATCACAGGTGCACGCTGTCTGCCGCCTTACCGGCTCATCTCATACAGGAATCGGTCTGCTCTCGCCATGCGGTCGATCTCATGCTTGTGTTCTTCCAGCAGGTCAATGTCACTCTTCTCCGGGACGAATTTCAGGAGCTGGTGGGACAAAGACAGACAGACCCGTCTATTAGATTAGCAGTAATTGTATATATAGTCTAAGACTTAATGTACACGGGACTCTGAGGCAACCTCCTCAGAACGATTTTTTTGACAGCTTGAAACCGGCGGTTAAAAATTGCCCGTTTGGCCACGTTTGCATGCCGCGTTTAGCGGCGTTTTGCCACGCTTGCGTCTAGGAGCATTTATTTAAGATAACATCATAGGACCCTCCCAAAGCCCACAAAACAGTATTATTTAACTATTTCAGCCATTCTGTTAGACCAGAGAGAGTAGCAGCAGCTGAGAGAGCAGCAGTGTACTTGTATCTACCTCAATTTCTGTGCTTTTACTATGGATCCCATAATGAGCATATGTGAGGAAATGCTCCTAACGTTGCTGTTGATGAGGCTGGAAAGACGTTGGAAATCACGTGCGAGGACCAGAAACCCTAACCCTAACCAGAAACCCTAACCCTAAACTTGTTCTTCAAGGGGAAAACCCTAACCATAACCCCCTAACCCTAATAGGAAGCCCTAACCCTAACCCTGACCAGAAACCCTAACCCTGACCGTAAACCCTAACCGTAAACCCTAACCCTAAACTTGTTCTTCAAGGGGAAAACCCTAACCATAACCCCCTAACCCTAATAGGAAACCCTAACCCTAACCCTGACCAGAAACCCTAACCCTAATCCTAACCCTGACCGTAAACCCTAACCCTAACCCTAAACTTGTTCTTTAAGGGGAAAACCCTAACCATAACCCCCTAACCCTAATAGGAAGCCCTAACCCTAACCCTGACCAGAAACCCTAACCCTGACTGTAAACCCTAACCGTAAACCCTAACCCTAAACTTGTTCTTCAAGGGGAAAACCCTAACCATAACCCCCTAACCCTAATAGGAAACCCTATCCCTGACCAGAAACCCTAATCCTAATCCTAACCCTAACCGTAAACCCTAACCCTAACCCTTGTTCTTCAAGGGGAAAACCCTAACCATAACCCCCCAACCCACAATAGGAAACCCTAACTTGCTCTTCAAGGGGAAAACCCTAACCATAACCCCCTAACTCTAATGGGAACGCCTAACCCTAACCGTAAACCCTAACCATAACCCCCTAACCCTAATGGGAAACCCTAATCCTATCCCTAACCGTAAACCCTAACCCTAAACTTGTTCTTTAAGGGGAAAACCCTAACCATAACCCCCTAATCCTAATGGGAAACCCTAACCCTAAACTTGTTCTTGTAATGCCGCATACACACGAGCGGACTTTTCGACCAGCCTGGTCCGACGGTCTATCCGACGGACTTTCGGCGGACTTTCGATGGACTTTCCTAACCAACGGACTTGCCTACACACGATCACACCAAAGTCCGATGGATTCGTACGTGATGACGTATGACCGGACTAAAATAAAGAAGTTGATAGCCAGTAGCCAATAGCTGCCCTAGCATACAGACTAGCAAATTTTTCGACTGGACTCGAGTCCGTTGGAAAGGTTTGAAAAAAAGTCCACTGGAGCCCACACACGATCGAATTGTCCGACAGAGTCCGGTCCGCCGGACCGAGTCTGCCGGAAAGTCCGCTCGTGTTTACGCGGCATAACTAGTTCTTCAAGGGGAAAACCCTAACCATAATCATTGTCGGAGCTACCTAGAATTTAACATGGGGGAAAAATGCAATTAAAAAAGCCAGATATTAAATTTCATACAACTATGTTTGATCAGGTCGGGGGTGAAGCTCAATGGTGGGGGGTCATCTGGTTGAAATCTAACAACATAAAGGTCAAATTCCAATTATACTTTGGCTTACAGCAATGCTAGTGGTGTATTGGATTGGATCATGGGCTCATTAGGGGTATATAAATGGTCTGTGAAGCATAGCAAGCAATTACAAGTTTTTAAAATATTTTTTTAGTGGTTTTTCATCATTTGCTATCATTTTAAATAGGGAACCTTTAAAAAACGTTTCTAAACGAAAACGCAGCTAAAGGCCGGTAATGACCCGGGAACTCAGCACAGGGATGGTGGGAACCCCTCATAATGGGCACAGCAAGTGTACAGACCTGGGAACTCAGCACAGAGATGGTGGGAACCCCTCATAATGGGCACAGCGGGTGTACAGACCCGGGAACTCAGCACAGGGATGGTGAGAACCCCTCATAATGGGCACAGCAGGTGTACAGACCTGGGAACTCAGCACAGGGATGGTGGGAACCCCTCATAATGGGCACAGCAGGTGTACAGACCCGGGAACTCAGCACAGGGATGGTGGGAACCCCTCATAATGGGCACAGCAGGTGTACAGACCCGGGAACTCAGCACAGGGATGGTGGGAACCCCTCATAATGGACACAGTGGTTGTACAGACCTGGGAACTCAGCACAGGGATGGTGGGAACCCCTCATAATGGACACAGCGGGTGTACAGACCCAGGAACTCAGCACAGGGATGGTGGGAACCCCTCATAATGGGCACAGCAGGTGTACAGACCCGGGAACTCAGCACAGGGATGGTGGAACCCCTCATAATGGACTCAGTGGGTGTACAGACCCGAGAACTCAGCACAGGGATGGTGGAACCCCTCATAATGGGCACAGCGGGTGTACAGACCCGGGAACTCAGCACAGGGATGGTGGGAACCCCTCATAATGGGCACATCAGGTGTACAGACTAGGGAACTCAGCACAGGGATGGTGGAACCCCTCATAATGGGCACAGCGGGTGTACAGACCCAGGAACTCAGCACAGGGATGGTGGGAACTCCTCATAATGGGGGAACAACAGAGAGATAGAAGAGACTATCATGGGGTTTAATCTGCCAACATTTGGATAATCACTTTTGGGTGGATTGACCGATAAAGAAAAACTTTTTGCTTGGAGTCAACACAAAAAATAAAAATGGACAACCTCCATGCAGCGATGTGACATTCTTGTGTCCGATTCATGAGGGGCGTTTAATAAGCTTTGTCTATGAGAAGAAGAAGGATATTCATGTACACATCTCATGTATCAGACGGGCCCCGGGGGCGACATTACTGTATAAAATCATTTATTATGAGGAATCCTCATGCCACAAGTCTGACCCCCCCGACCTTCACCCCCATCCCCCCCCTTACTGATGTCTGTTGCCCCAAGCTGTCCGGATAGCGGTCAACTTACAGGCAATCTGGACTGGGATGACGACGCGGATGACACCGGCGGCGGTTGGGGACATATGTATAGAAATGAATGACTTCCTCTATGGCCAGTACTGGGTACATTAGATGTAGTCAGCAATTCTTCTGTGTCTTCATCATTCTTATATACAGAGCCAGACTTATCAGTGTCGGCATTTGTATCAGAAGACAAAACGCTCGATGTTCCCCTCCGAGCGTCCAACACAATCCCCCAATATAGAAATTTCACCGCCGAGTCTGTCCTCAGGAGACAGATGAACATTCCTGACTGTAAAGAGGATTCCAAAGTACCACATGCTGGTCTATCAAGTATTTAGAGTGTAAGCTCCTCTGGTGCAGAGACCGATGTGACTGGTTCAGTGTTCTCTGTACAGCACTGCGGTATATGTCAGAGCTATAAACATGTATAATAATAGTGTGTGACTGTGGTGAGAAAATTAGAGTGTAAGCTCCTCTGGTGCAGAGACTGATGTAACTGGTTCGGTAATCTCTTTACAGAGCTATGATATATGTCAGAGCTATATAAATGTATAATAATAGGGTGTGACTGTGGGGGGGGGGGGGACATTAGAGTGTAAGCTCCTCTGGTACAGAGACTGTTGTGATTGGGTCAGTGTTCTCTGTACAGCGCTGCGGTATATATCAGAGCTATATACATTTATAATAAAAAGAGTGTGTGACTGTGGAGGGACATTAGAGTGTAAGCTCCTCTGGTACAGAGACTGATGTGACTGGCTCAGTGTTCTCTGTACAGCACTGTGGTATATGTCAGAGCTATATAAATATATACTACTAATAGTAATAATCTGTGACTGTGGAGGGGGGGGGGGGACATTAGAGCGTAAGCTCCTCTGGTTCAGAAACTAATGTGACTGGCTTAGTATTCTCTGTACAGCACTGCAGTATATATGAGAGCTATATGAATGTATAATAATAATAGTAATATTATTGTGTGACTGTGGGGGGACATTAGAGTGTAAGCTCCTCTGGTACAGAGACTGGTGTGATTGGCTCAGTGTTCTCTGTACAGCACTGCTGTATATGTCAGAGCTACATAAATATATAATAATAATAATCTGTGACTGTGGGGGGGGGGGGTACTGGGGACATTAGAGTGTAAGCTCCTCTGGTACAGAGATGGATGTGACTGGCTCATTGTTCATGTACATCACTGCGGTATATGTCATGAGCCATATACATTTATAATAAAAAAAAAAAAAAAAAAGAGTGTGTGGCTGTGGGGGGACATTAGAGTGTGAGCTCCTCTAGTGCAGAGACTGATGTGACTGGCTCAGTGTCCTCTGTACAGCACTGCGGTATATGTCAGAGCTATAAAAATGTACATTAATTATAGTGTGTGACTGTAATGGGATATTAGATTGCAAGCTCCTCTGGCGCAATGATGACTGTGGGGGGGGGGCGTTAAAGTGTAAGCTCTTCTGGTACAGAGACAGATGTGACTGGCTCAGTGTTCTCTGTACAGCGCTATGGTATATGTCAGAGCTATATAAATATATGATAATAATAATAATAATCTGTGAATGTGGTCGGACATTAGAGTGTAAGCTCCTCTGGTACAGAGACTGATGTAACTGGGTCATTGTTCATGTACATCACTGTGGTATATGTCAGAGCTATATACATTTATAATAAAAAGAGTGTGTGACTGTGGGGCGGGACATTAGAGTGTAAGCTCCTCTGGTTCGGTGTTCTGTGAAAAGCACTGCAAACAGTAAAACAATACATTTTTTGAATGATTCATTAGGACATCCAGATCCTGGGGACGTTGGCCCTATTTGTAACACGACCAATGCGTTACGTTCGCTGTCATCACATGACGAGTTGCTGATTTTATTGACGAATCTCCAAAAGGAAATTCTCCTGCATGTGATCCCACCCGAGTCTCTGCTGCAAATGCAATGCAAATGCGTCTCTCTGTCAGCCTAAACTCCTCGCCATTTAAATTCTCCTGAACAAATCTTGAGAGCGAATGAACGGCGAATACTGGCGTCAAGATCTGCTTTTTTTTTTTTTACAACACTGCCTCTACAAGCCAAGGATGTATAATTTCATAGCGATCTCCGCGGCCAATATTTTCTATAGAAATGATAAAAAAAAAAAAAAAGCGTATATTTCTGCCGCTGCCAAACCAGAAGCTGCGAGACAGCAGACAGTCTGCGAGTCTCACTTAGAGCTCATTAGTGTAGGACAGGCTCTGGGCCCGGGACCTCGTCTGAAGGGCTGCAGACCACAAAGAACGTATTGTGTGTAAAACAACACCAACTTTAGTCAATAAAAACTCCAATTTTCGTAGAGGAGCTACTGAATCCTGCGGATAACACATTGCTCGCTTCGCATTTTTTTTTTTGTTTCCAATAGCTGAATGCGCTTTACAAAGTAAGAAAAGCTTTTAATGTCCGCAAGAAAATATCTACTTCATCAAGCTTGGCAGTTCAAGTGACCCCATGAGGGTGGAAGTACGGGAGCCGACACACTGCTGACTTGTTTTGAAAGCTTAACGTTTGGCGCGAAACACAAAGATCGCGGATTGGGAGGGAGCGGAGGTGCGTGCCACCAGAAAGGAATGCGCTTTGTTGCCGCGCTTCTGTAATTCTTACTTTTTGGCTTTAGGTGAGCTCATAGGGAGGTCTGTTTATAAAATGATTCTTGAGGCATTTGCACAGCCGTCCTGAATGGTCATCACGATCCGTCTCATATGTTTATTAACTAAAAATGTCAGCTCCATCTACTGGCCCTAATGCAGTATTTCTTTGATTAAGTCAACTTAATCTAGTGGTAATAATGCAGTGTTTCCCCCCATGGAGGTATTTCAGGAAAATTCTACATTACAGCCACTAGATGGAGCTACCCCTTAGTGCCCTATAGCGCCAGATTCCGCTGTGTGGGTGACCATTTTTTATCAGCCCCCTTTTTGTAAACTCCATCTAGTGGCAGTAGGGCGGTATTTCCCCATGGAGGTACTTCGGGAAAATTCCACA
Organism: Aquarana catesbeiana; assembly: GCF_042186555.1. Classification (NCBI taxonomy): domain Eukaryota; kingdom Metazoa; phylum Chordata; class Amphibia; order Anura; family Ranidae; genus Aquarana; species Aquarana catesbeiana. Next base: position 684,458,739 of record NC_133327.1, on the reverse strand, counting down.
ATATATCTGTGACAGACTCACCCGGGACAGAGGCTATTGGAGGGGACTGAACGCAAGCCTCTTGCCCACCGATTATGGGCCCTAGCATTTGGGGGAATGGTGCTCTCTGTGAGCTGTATGCCTGGGGACCCTGGGGTTGGTGTTACTTTGGATTCAGCTCCATGTCCCCCCAAAACACACAGACTCTGGAACCCTTTATATGCCATATTAGAATGATAAGAGTGAATTATACTGTTGGGACACATCCTGTGAGAAGATGCTAATGTCATCAACTCCACTCACCTGTCTGATGTCAGCTATAATGGGTTTAATGTAAATAAGTTTAGTCTAGGTTCTAAGGGTATTCAACTCATTGTTGTTTGTTCTAATTAACCCTGTGTTGATGTTTATGGTAATGTATGTTAATTGAATGAGCTGATCACATTGTCCTCTATACAATGTAGGAGACGGGACGACTCCTATTGGAGCTCATGTTAATTAGGTTAGCTTTGAGTCAGCCTGGTGTATAAATGTGTGTGAGATCTCAAATAAAAAAGTTAGTCCTGATGTACTCCAAGACTGGTGTTGTCTAGTTCTTGGGGGTTCCTATAGCCAGATCCATTGGACTTGTGTTCCAGAACTTAGGAAGCGGTATACAGACGGAAGCACTCAAACGGAGTGTGGGACGTTCCGTGACATTGGTGGCAAGCAGCTGGAAAGCTTCCTGCAGTCTGGGAAATCTAAACCTCCAACTGGATCCAAGATCAGGATAGCAGACTTCAGTCACCCCAGCGGAGATATGGACCTGGCATCAGAATTCCCAGGGCTGCTGCGGATCATCCTTTCAACATACACCAGGACTGTGTCTGAGGATGAATACCTGGAGCTTAGGCAGCAAATTCGGGTGGAGCTCTGGATTGCAGCCCTCCGTCTCTCTGGTATAAAACAGGGCAAGTGCTTTCCAACCCAAGAGCAACGGGCCATTGACCAACGGGCATTGCGGATGGCATTCCTGGGAGAGCAGCCCCAGGAGCAATGGGTGACTGAGTTGGACAGGTTGGTCCAGCAGGAGATAGAGCTGGACAATCGTTATCGGGCTCTGCAATGGCACGCAGAGGAGGGATATTTAGGGGAGACAACAGAATGCTCTCCGGAGGGATATGACTTTGGCGGCCCTGGATTGCTGTGGGAGAGCCTTACAGATCTTTTTATGTTTGGCGATGAAGGGGAACCTGACCTTGAGGACCTGAGAGAATATAGAGAGTCTATGCTTGGTCTTGCAGGGGTCTCAGAGCTCAAACCTGATCTGGACCATTTGCTAAGGAAGGAACAGCATCTGGAAAGGGCATACAGGAAACTGCTAGAACAAGTTCAGCAGCATGCCAGAGAATCGGCAGTGGAAAATCCGGAGATTGCCGTCCCCAAACCTGAAGTGCTGACAACAGGGCAGAGCTCTGCTAACCTCTGCCCAGAAATGATAGCATCTTCTGGGTTCCATGGACAGGAGATGGTGAACCTCTATCCCCAGACATCAGTTGCAGAGACATGGGATTTGATAGACTTTTCTGCTGAGGAAGAACAACCTGATGAGCCTCCAGCAGAAGAGCTGCTATCAGGGCCAAAGTTCACTGTGTTCTGCCCAGCACCAACAGTGGCTTCGGCCTTCCTGAGAGAAGAGGTAGTCGGCCTTTCTCCCACAACACTGACAGGGACATGTGATTTTCTGCCAGCAGCATCTATGGAGTTAAAACAAACTTCTCCAGCTGAAGATCTGGTAACTGAACAGAGGGTCCAAGACCTCTGTCCCACACTTTTACCAATTCCAGAGACTGGGGATTTAATAGACGTTTCTGTAGAGGAGGAACCACCTGGCAAACCCCCAGCAGAAGTGCTGGCAACCGGACAGAGGGTCCAAGACCTCTGCCCCATACCTGCAGCAATTGTGGAGGCTCAGGGTGAGAAGATGGCAATCACTTCCCAGCAGCAGATACAGGGGGAAAAGGGAGAGGAGGTGTGTGTTGTCCCTCCCCAACAGTTGGCCAGGGTGGAGGAAGCGGGCTTTCCTCCCCAGCAAAGATCCGTGTACCTGGGAGACAGTACCATCGACATGTCGTCCCAGCAGCCAGAGGAGGGAATAGAAAAGGAAGCAGCCGGCTCACCTCCCCAATGGCAGCTACACAGTTTGGGAGTGGAGGAAGCCAGCCTCCTGCCCCAACGGTTAGCCGGAGCAGAGGATGCGGGGTTTCCAGCAGAAGGGCTGGCAACAGGGCCGAGGACTGCTGGACTCTGCCCTCAACTAACAGAGGATGGATTACCTGTGAAGGTGGATGGGACTTCAGTCTCCACCTGTATACCCCAGGGATGCTGGGCAGTGGGCCCCGATCCCCAACAGCATGACGGAGTGAGCCCAGACACCCTGTCTTCTCTCCAGCGGCAGAAAGGATTCCAGGGAGAAGGGCCAGTCCAGGCCTCTCCCCAGCGGCAGATATGTTCTCTGAGAGAGGCAGAGGTTGGCTGGGTGAGTAATACTCTGTTTGGAACAATTTATTTGGGGTACTGTGTGGGTACAGGCATTAGAGGACTGGAGCTACTTACTAACTTCAGAGTCAACCCGTCTGGGGTCTCCTCCTGTGTTAGTCTCCTGCCGAAAGGGGAGAAATGTGACAGACTCACCCGGGACAGAGGCTATTGGGCTCAGCCCTTCCTTCTCTGAGCTGGCCGCTCAGCTGTCGGCTAATTGCCAGCTCCCATCTCTCTCTCCACAGTTACTCAGCTGTTGATGATCCTGCTCGTCAGTCCTGCTTACTTAAGCCATCCAGCCCAGAGGATCTCTGCCTTCGCCTTGGTCGACATCACAGAGACTATCTCCTGCATTCCTGTTAAAAGACTTGCTTGGCTGACATCCCTTCTGGCTCCAGATCCTGCTTGCTGTTTGACTACGCTCATCTCCGGCTCCCTGACGTTTGGCTTGTCTGACTATCCGTTCCGGTTCCTGAACTTTGGCTATGTTTTGACTACGTTTGTTCTATTTACTTTTATTATTAATGTAGCGCTGGTAGATTTTTATCTACCACTGATAGGTAAATTCAGTGGGTCGCTTATTATAGGAAGTTAGATTTGCCTCTGTTCCAGCTTGGCTGACGTTGCATGCAGTTCCACATTGTGCCGGTGGGTGTCGTTGTCACCATCGGCAGGTGTTGGAAAAGCAACGTGTCGAAGCGTATGAGTGCTCCTCTGTCCCGGAGATAACTCGGTGGAGGTGGTCCTCCGAGTTGCATTCTGGGAGAGGGTATTTATGGGACAGACGCCATGTTTTAGGGTTCGTTGAATGTCAGACACAGTACTTGAACCTTTAAGCCAATCCGGCAGTACTATGCAGTAAGATTACTTCGGAATGCATCCTCCAACCGAGTCACCAGGCCCCTCTCCAGACCAGCACTCTGCATGATCCTTTCATGATGGGTCCTCCCCTGGGATCTCCTTGGTTGTCCAGCTTCTTCACTCTGGATAGACAGCTCAGGACCATTCCTCCGCTGATGTGGTAGGCCCCAGACAGGCTTCTGGGCCAACCCACACGCCACAGTGACGCGGGCCTCCGGAACGGAGGACCACGAGGTGGTATTCCTAGTGCATACCTGTCGGCCAGGAGGGCTGCTGGCCCTCCTGGCCGACAGGTATGCACTAGGAATACCACCTCGTGGTCCTCCGTTCCGGAGGCCCGCGTCACTGTGGCGTGTGGGTTGGCCCAGAAGCCTGTCTGGGGCCTACCACATCAGCGGAGGAATGGTCCTGAGCTGTCTATCCAGAGTGAAGAAGCTGGACAACCAAGGAGATCCCAGGGGAGGACCCATCATGAAAGGATCATGCAGAGTGCTGGTCTGGAGAGGGGCCTGGTGACTCGGTTGGAGGATGCATTCCGAAGTAATCTTACTGCATAGTACTGCCGGATTGGCTTAAAGGTTCAAGTACTGTGTCTGACATTCATCGCAAACCATTACATCCTGTGGCAGAGGATCATACGGGTTTTATTCCAAACAAGTCTGTGGCAGAGACTTTTGTTCGTGCTACGTGCTGGCTGCTAGGCAAGTGAGAGATGTCTATCCAGGCGGGCAAAGATTAAATCCTACGAAAGGGGGACTATTCAATTGCAAGTGTTCAATTACAAAGAATGTTCTGAAGAAATACAACAGAAAGGTATTTGAGCTTCCCTGCAGCTTTCCTACTACCTCTTTCCTGCTACTTCCCTCGTTCGTTTTAGTAAAGCATTGGAAAACCTACTCAAGTGTTTGGTGCTTATATCGTCCAGAGGTAAACTCAACGGAACCCTAGACCCGGTGCTGGTGAAACAGAGGTATCGAGCGTGAAGGTAACAAGCCCGCTTAAACCAGCAGCTCCACCGAGAGTTATTGCTACATTAAACAAGTGTGATTTAACTGTACTTCTATCTCGGTCTGATTTCATGGTTTCTGACACAGATACTGCTGTTTGGGTGACCAGTCTTATTTCCTTCTTTGTAAACTTAATCTAGCGGTAATAATGCAGTATTTCTCAATGGAGGTAAAAAAATTCTACATTATAGCCACTAGATGGAGCTACCCCTTAGTGCCCCATAGGGTCAGATCCCGCTGTGTGGGTGACCATTCTTATCAGCTCCATCTTTGTAAACTCCATCTAGTGGCAGTAGTGGGGTATTTCCCCATGGAGGTACTTCAGGAAAATTCCACATTATAGCCACTAGATGGAACTGCCCCATAGGGCCAGATCCTGCTGTTTGGGTGACCAGTCTTATCATCTCCTTCTTTGTGAGCTCCGTCTAGTGGCCATAATGCGGTATTTCCCTGGCTGAGGTATTTAAGGAGAATTCTGCATTGTTCACCACTTCGATGGAGCTGTCCCATAGTGACCCATAGGGCCAGATCCCGCTGTGTGGGTGCCCAGTCTTATCTCTCTTTATAAGCTCCATCTAGTGGCAATAATGCGGTATTTCTCTGATTGAGGTATTTCAGGTAAATTCCACATTATCGCCACTAGATGAAGCTGCCCCATAGGGCCAGATCCTGCGGTTTGGATGACCATTCTTATCTCCATCTTTGTAAACTTAATCTAGTGGTAATAATGCAGTATTTCCCAATGGAGGTATTTCAGGAAAATTCTGCATTATAGCCACTAGATGGAGCTACCCCTTAGTGCCCTATAGGGACAGATTCTGCTGTGTGGGTGAGCATTCTTATCAGCTCCCTCTTTGTAAACTCCATCTAGTGGCAGTAGTGCGGTATTTCCTCATGGAGGTACTTCAGGAAAATTCCACATTATAGCCACTAGATCAGGGGTCTCAAACTGGTGGCCCTCCAGCTGTTGCGGAACTACAAGTCCCATCATGCCTCTGCCTTTTTGAGTCATGCTTGTAACTGTCAGCCTTGCAATGCCTCTTAGGACTTGTGGTTTCACAACAGCTGGAGGGCCGCCAGTTTGAGACCCCTGCACTAGATGGAGCTGCCCCATAGGGCCAGATGCTGCTGTTTGGTTGATCATTCTTCTCATCTCCTTCTTTGTAAGCTCCATCTAGTGGCCATAATGCGGTATTTCCCTGGCTGAGGTGATTTCAGGAAGAGTTCCGTATTGATCACCATTGGATGGCGCTGCCCCATAGTGACCCATAAGGCCAGATCCCGCTGTGTGGGTGCCCAGTCTTACCAGCTTCCTCTTTGTAAGCTCTATCGAGTGGCACTTATGTGGTATTGGGTGGACAGACTTCCGGATCATGACGTGCGTTGAAAGGAAAAGGCCCCCTAAGAAAATTCGACTTGATGCAAATTGGGTAATACACTAGGGAGCATTGCGATGCACTGCAACAAATGTGCGTTCTCTTAGTATGTTAGAGTGCCATTCAAAATGAATCTTAGAGGTGGAAGACCGTGCTGGACTGATTGCTTGGTTGAGGGTCTGTGAAGGAGGAGTCTTTGTTCTCTTCTGATTGGATACTGGGCGTTCCTTTTACCTATCCTCACAAATTCAAAATGTAATGGCACCAGAACACATGTAGCTCACATAACCACAGCACAAGATTGGGGCTTCCATCTCCTTTTACCTGGTAAAATACTGATATTTCAGGTCATGCTTGACTAGAGAAGATGAATCTTGAATAAATGAAAAGAAGAAGCCTTTACACTACATAGTTGGGTTGGTGTTGATACACACAATGGTTAAATAGTTGGTTGACACACTGTTACAAACAATATTAATAGAAGAATATTTTGTGATTTTTCCTCCGCTGTGCTGACCCAGTTCCAACACTATGGACGTACCTGCTCCAACATGTCCTTCGGGAGGTCCTCCTGCTCATCCATCTCCATAATGGCCTTCTTGATCTCCTCATTGGAAAGTTTAAGCCTACAAACAGACAAAAAAAAAACAAAACACACAACTGTTACTAACTACAGACACCAAGTTTGTGATGGTTATTGAGTGTTAACAAGAAATCATCAGAAGTTGTCCACTGGTCTGGAGGGGGACTTTTGGGGGTCTACAATAGCAGATAAATTGCTCCTCATTTAGGCGTTGCCATCTGGATTCTGATATATACATACTGTATTGGAATCCAAATTTCAAACATATCGCTAGGCTTTAGTCTTTTACTTGGTAGTATATTGTATCTTACTATATCATGGCAGATGCTTTGTAACCGGATATGAGTTTTGGCATTCCAGGATCCCTTTGTGTCTCCTATAGTCTCCTATTGTTTGAAAGATTGTCCTTCAATAAAAAGTGTATACCTCCTATAACTCTTAATTAAGCAGAGCTTTAAATCTGGGAAATGTGTGAGGGAAGAATGTTCCTTACATTGGTGATCAGTGGGAAGAACGTTCCTTACATTGGTGATCAGTGGGAAGAATGTTCCTTACATTGGTGATCAGTGAGAAGAATGCTCCTTACATTGGTGATCAGTGAGAAGAATGCTCCTTACATTGGTGATCAGTGGGAAGAATGTTCCTTACATTGGTGATCAGTGAGAAGAATGTTCCTTACATTGGTGATCAGTGAGAAGAATGTTCCTTACATTGGTGATCAATTAGAAGAATGTTCCTTACATTGGTGATCAGTGGGAAGAATGTTCCTTACATTGGTGATCAGTGGGAAGAATGTTCCTTACATTGGTGGTCAGAGGGAAGAATGTTCCTTACATTGGTGATTAGTGGGAAGAATGTTCCTTACATTGGTGATCAGTGAGAAGAATGTTCCTTACATTGGTGATCAGTGAGAAGAATGTTCCTTACATTGGTGATCAGTGAGAAGAATGTTCCTTACATTGGTGATCAGTGAGAAGAATGTTCCTTACATTGGTGATCAGTGAGAAGAATGTTCCTTACATTGGTGATCAGTGAGAAGAATGTTCCTTACATTGGTGATCAGTGAGAAGAATGTTCCTTACATTGGTGATCAGTGAGAAGAATGTTCCTTACATTGGTGATCAATTAGAAGAATGTTCCTTACATTGGTGATCAGTGGGAAGAATGTTCCTTACATTGGTGGTCAGTGGGAAGAATGTTCCTTACATTGGTGATCAGTGAGAAGAATGCTCCTTACATTGGTGATCAGTGAGAAGAATGTTCCTTACATTGGTGATCAGTGGGAAGAATGTTCCTTACATTGGTGGTCAGTGAGAAGAATGTTCCTTACATTGGTGATCAGTGAGAAGAATGTTCCTTACATTGGTGATCAGTGGGAAGAATGTTCCTTACATTGGTGATCAGTGAGAAGAATGCTCCTTACATTGGTGATCAGTGAGAAGAATGCTCCTTACATTGGTGATCAGTGAGAAGAATGTTCCTTACATTGGTGATCAGTGAGAAGAATGTTCCTTACATTGGTGATCAGTGAGAAGAATGCTCCTTACATTGGTGATCAGTGAGAAGAATGCTCCTTACATTGGTGATCAGTGAGAAGAATGTTCATTGGGAAGAATGTCCTCTTACATTGATAGTTAGAATGCCACCCTTACAGATGGCCTAAAAGATTACAGGTGACATGCCACTGGCTTTGTCAAGTGGGGTTGGACCCAGAACCATGCAGGCACCATCAGTTGGAAGGTCAGTCAAAACTCAAGGAATCCTTAGCAACCTCTGGAAAAGCGCTGGCTGAGAATGGCTGATGATTGCTATATCT